>NW_019215398.1:0-13898 GCF_002532875.2 Varroa jacobsoni | reverse complement strand
TATAGTAACACATTAGAAAGTTCTATGTGTTGCATCCTCACAGTCTGAACAAAGCGCTGCTTACAAAATGTCGGGTATCCTTAAACCATACGATCAAAGGTTTGGGTACGGTTGTAACCTAAGCCGTTGCTTCTATTTCTTTAAAACTGATCTCTTCGCAACACCCAAGTATTTCTATATACCACAATATAATACGTTAAAAGCCTTCGGCAATGCTGCGTCGCATAATCAATACTAACTAAAACTAAAGTTAACTATCTACTTTTATACAAAGAGATTGCTCCGTCGTACATATGTGACAGTGTGTAACGTATGTGTTTGTTGGGTAAACACTATTATATAAAAGCAGCTGGGTATACTGCAAAACGTCACACTGCCGAATTCACCATGCGTGTTCGTTCTTTACGCATATTAAATTTGCTTCACCTTCGAGGTTCGGAAGCTACCTTGAGACGCATTAGAACTCGTCCATTCTACAGTTCCAAATGTTCTGATCGTCAACACAGCCTTGATTAAATAAATGCTGCCGTTATCGCCGGTGTCAGCTACTTACGGCCTAAGTCCAATTTATAGTTCGTCAATTCACGATTGAAAAGAGACCTTACGTAAACCTCGCAAAATGATTCATATATACGAGACATAGCTGACAGGGTTCCATCGATTCCCCTCATGTATTTTCTAATACCTAGAGGTATGTATAGAAACTAGGGGCGCTGAAAATGTGCAAAACGCAATAGCCGGTTTTTGGGCTGTGTGCGAGTCCCACTTGTATGGCCGATTTTCTCAGGTGGCATTACAACATTAACGAAACTGGCTGCACGTTGCTTTCTGACTTTGCCACTTACGTACGAGCCGTAATAATAGTTGTTCCTAGCATGTATGTATGTTGTGCCTTTGAGGGGAAAAACATAGTTGAAAATGACGCCCCTTCCTTCCTGTTCTTTGTCAGCCCCCGCATTGCTTACCACAGGCAATACAATGTGCAACACACGGACAGGACCCTCCCATATAAAATTGCTTCAGGAACCCTTTATGTAACTAACGAGAGATATAAGTCATATACGCAGGTATAATTGAAAAGGAATAATATATAAGAATAGCTTTCGCACCACGGATACCCAAGTCTTCAGACACGTCTTCTCATGACATTGCTCTGCGATCGGCAACAAACGTTATTTCTGTTGCACGCAATATATTACCGCTACGCCGCTATGTATATTTTTTGTACATATAAGAGGAGAGACGATAGATAAGAATTTATGATTTCTATTTATACCCATGACACTTTAAGACCAGCTCAATAGACCGCCAACACCCAAGCCCACTTTCCCGTTGTCAAACGTCACTGGAGCCTTGCCCGAGGTGCAGCTCGCTTTTCCAGTTACTTCGATATCCGGAAAAAATTCGCCAGTAGCAAAAGAGCAACTTCACTATAAGAATCTCTTTTTAAAAAATGTTTTTCTCCCAGTATCCTTCGAGAAGTGATACTTTTCTTATTCTCACAGCGTGAGGTCATTGGTACGGTGGCCCAACATTGAATTTCAGCTATAGCAGACGTACATACCTTTTGTTTTATTTTTTACAGCAGTGGCAGCCAGAGATCAGACTTAGGTACCAATCCAAGGCGCGTTTAGCGCCGCTGTCTATATTCAATGTCGTTCTGCATCAAGCGTTATACAAGCGAGAATCCGTCTTCCAGTTTATCTTTTGCCTGCCTCCTGCAGGTACCGCAAAACCGCCGCATCGGTAGGAGCGCTGCACCAGTACTTTCCTTTTTTTTCGCGTTCCTTTTCACTTATTTTTTTTGGCTCGCCTGCCTTGCTGCTTTACGCGCGAAAACACCTTCCTTTTTCAAAAGATGATGCGGCGCCGCCTGCCTTTTTTGCTAGCTTTTATTTTCAGCTTGCAAAACCCCAGGATCACAATCCTGTTAGCTCTTACTTTTGCTTGCTCACTTTCTCGCTCTTTGTGTTCCTTCTTGTTTTTCTTTCATCCGTGTCAGAGGATTTTACTGATCTCCATCGCTTCACGCGTGTCTGCAGCCGGTCCTACTGCCGCCAGCAGCGCTTCTTTCCCTAACCGGACCTTGTCTTCTTCGTAGTCCAAAGATGCTATTATAGGAAAATGACTTGAGATGCCGGTAACGTCCGCACGGTCCCGACCAGTGCCTATAGAAGGAAGAAGTGTAGAGAAGCTATAAAGCGTTCCCGGTCGATGAACTGCGCGTTACTAGGCCGTACAAACCGCTTCTAATCACAACCACAGGTGGCCCAACGGACCGGTGTCACTTACTTCGTTGAAGGTGTCTTCGGACATTTCTGAACCTACTTTGATTCCAGCTGCAGCAGTCACCTTCCGCAAATCACTGAAACCCAACTCCGGGAACTCTAGAAAACGATATAGGTGTGAAGAGCCAGCTATCCTCGCATTCCTTCCTTCATCCATTCCGAGCAAAGGGTCGGATACGGCCGCCTAGCTAGCGGCTGTGTGCATATGTGGTACCACTTCGACCACGTCTCGCACATTAGTTGGTGTCCGTATTTGTTTTTTAGCGAGAGGAGGTTACTTTCGAGGCACATTTATTTCCAGTGTTAGTAGCTAACCCGCTGTTCGAAAGCACACTCATACATGCCAACTTCTGTATCCTAGCATTTGTTCCTTCCCTTATTTACAATCGTTCAACGAATTCTATCCGCGTTTGGGTAGGTCCGCGCCATTGTCCGACTCTTTTCATAAGCCCTGCGCAGCGCCACTGTAGACTCCTAACCAGCACTTGAACACGTCATTTATGCTCGTCATTCGGGAACGCTTCGATCTGTCAGCCCAATCCAGGGATAGCGAGACTTCCTCATCCAAACACAGGACATAATGGCTTCTACAGCAATTGATATTGTTGCATAATATGGCCTCAGCAGTAGAGCTCACTGCAATGTAGTTCTGGCTTTTCGTTTCTTCCTTTTGTATCTATAGCGTTTACGTATCGCTTAGCCGTCATTCACCAGATGGACAAGCTACTAACAGGGAAAACAACAGTCGTGAATCACACTCTCGCAAAATTACCTAACGATCACCACCACAGCATCTACGAAGGACGTGCGTCAATGGACATCTCGCTTCTTCTTCATAAGCCTCAAAACACACAAGTGTCACGTCCAACCATTGCTGATGTTATTTTTACTATGATTAGAATGATTGGGAATGTAACCTTCGCCGCTGAGTCGAGGATTACTGACATGTGCAGCTGGCCGATTTAGGTTGCTTAAAGGCTAGCAGCTCAGCTGTACGGACAATGCTGTTGATGTCTGACGGTTGTGCAATTAGCCTTAATGTTTCGGTAACGCCAGGGTGCGAGCTGAACCCAGCCCAGTTTATGCTGACTGTTGCAGATGCTTGTGACTTTTCTACGAAACGAACCAGAAGGATTAAAAATAGGTTAAAAAAGGGAAAAAGACAAGGGTAACTAAGCTACACTTTGTTATCCTAACTGCGGACGAATCGCTAATGTCGGAAACTCACGAAACTACCGTCACCAAACAATAGCACGTGCTGCAAAAGCTGAATTTTACAGGCTGCAGCTAATGCTACATCAAAGTAGCTAAATAAACTATATATGGGGCCGTTGTGGGTTCAGTCGTTGTTGTGGATATAACAGTTGTCACTAGCCAGGTCGAACTTTTAAGGTTTCAGGCTTTTGCTGAGTGAGCCCTACGCCGCGAGTTTTTATTTTTCCGGTAACAGCCCCATTGTCATCTCTGCTTATGATCAAACAGAAAAGAAGCCAATGAGTAAAGGAGTAACGGAAACAAATACGTTCCACTATGCGTTTATTGTGGACATTCTGGTCGCAAAGACTGTTGACAAAAACATGACTCCGGCGCCAGCAACAGCCTCGATGTTTCTAGGCAGAGTCGAATGCAGATTTGCTGTGCACGACGACAAGTTGTCTTTTTCTTGGATGCAGTAGCGTAAGCCCACTACTTCTTAACTTCTTTTTATCAAGTCACCGTTTCTCTCGCTCAAGAAGGGGGAAAACTGACATTTTAAATAAAACACATTATTTTTGTTCAACTTCCTGACACTTAATCCTCGCTTGATATTGATTCTGCTTTATTTCTTCACTTCTCAGTGTATAGCTTGCATTTTTCGCCGGGTTTTCTATGTACCAGTTTTATTCCTGCGTACGTAGTCGCCAAATTTGTAACTTTGTCCATATTCGTTGCCATTTCTAATCATTAACACTGCTAAACCCCTAGTATAAAGGGAAGTTCAGTTTCTAGTTCATTTTATCTGTATACGCAGGCATGCATATGCACTCGTGCATGCCAAACTAGGTAGACGCACGGTGCAAACGTCTGTCCTGCACAGTCCGTTGTTCCTGACTGCAAGCGCGAGTCTCCGTTTTGGTGTATTTGCTCGACCCTTTCCTTTGTGGAGATGGTTCCCAGCAGTAGCTATGCCATTAGCAGCGCCATGCCACAGGCAGGCCCTTGTTCTGACCCGTCGAGCCATGTGCTCGAGCAGCCTCGTGCTCGACCACAGCAGCGCCATCAATCGAGGAGCCGGAAACACAGACAAGCCCCGAGGGGCAACAATCACGGGCAAACTTATACTCACATACGACGCAGTGCAGAGGGGTTCTCTGCTTTTTTGGTACCGCTAGGCATTTACCTTCGAAGGGGATACGGAAAGAAAAAGACAAATTTCATAATTTTCGTCATTCATTGTTTTTATGCGTAGTACGTGACCTGTAAATGCTTGACTAACACGTTTGCCCGCTGGCTTTGTCTCACGAAGTCTTGAAACACCCCGAGCTTAACCCCCCACGCGGGTGCGCCCTGCCTGTTATCATCACATTTTACTGGCTAAGAGCCATTCGCACTCTTCCCCTTAGCCTTATTACTGCGGCCGGCATTTGTAGATTTTACGCAGCTCTAATGACATTGACAGTACACGCACTCAGTAGCAGAGGGCAGGTCGTAAGCAGAAGCAGGAACTGGACAGCTTGCCATTTGCAAAAGCCTAAATAAAATAAACAGAAACTGAGATAAGATAAAACTAGGTGAGCCGTAACAATTTCCTGATTTATATAAGATTCAATAAGAAGTCAATACTACCTTAGTATTAACCTACTTTGGACACAGGTTAGAAAATCTTGGAAAAAATTGGCAGTTTTTTCCCACAACTGTTTTCTATCGTCGTCACGTGCAACGTGCGCCCAACATTACGGCTAAGCTGAATAGAATGCACTGTTCAACTTGATAGTATAAAGCTTCATTTTGCACCGTTTTTTTCTGAAGTTTTCCATTGCTTATAGAACATTCAATATTCCCATTGTGTACGAGCTACGGAAACCATTTGGAGTACGTTACGAACATGTTAACATTGTGGGTTATAGTTTGACAATGGAAGATTTTATTCAATTTCATTCAATATGAGCCCAAACTCTCGTTTTTGCATGGCATTTATGAAGTCATTGAGACGGTTCACTACGAATCTACAATAACATTACACTCGACTAGGTCCGGGATATGTTGACAGGACACATGAATAGACTGGTTGGTATTTACTATTTCGATAATAGGGATACGTCCTTTGCAAGAAGGACGTCTTTGTGCATACAACAAAAATTGCGCCATCGAACTGCCGAAATATAGTTCGTATTTATAAATCGTCACTTCGAAAATCCCTTCTCTAAGCTACTAGGGTCATTTTTACTCTCGACCAATCTAAAAGTTATGTAACAAACATAACGAAAAAAATTTCGTTTCTGCAATTTTGCTACGAAAAACTAGAATAATGTAGCACTCTTTGACTTTCCTCAAAGCTATAACCATCGTATCGGATAATACAGCCAATGGGCCGGACAATCTAGGATTCGTATAAATCAGAGAACGTACATAAACATATAAATTTTTCTCCACTGCATTTCATGAATATCTACGTTGGCACAAACATCTTGGACTATAGACAACAGCATATCTGACCCATGTTCCGTTAATGTCGATATTTTCTGGGTCTATGTTATTATATATATTCCTCCTTCTGGTGTATGTGTATGATTTAGCTTGTGTTGCCAACCAACGAGATAGAGGAGTTCCACCAGACTAAGGTTACTGGTTGACTTGACTGTTTTGCCTGTGCTAGAGTTGTCATAATATTACCTATAGTACGTCATACGTCACGTGAATTCACTGAACCTCATTTTGACTCTTGAGCTGCGAGCTAAATGCTTAGCACTCCGACAAAACATAGTGATTTTTTTTCCCGCCAAATCTCACTTTCTCACTCCATGTTTTTGCATCAACATTACTATAGCAATTGTTATGTTCAGGATGTACGAAACACTGTATGGGACCTTCTAGGCGTTTGCCCATACGAGACACGAATGCCAAAGGATAGCTATCTCTCTAAAAGGTTCGACGGCCTTTGCACAAATCGAGACCCATTTAATTCGGATTGCACCCCAAGCAGAATATTTCATGAGATAGCCTTAAGTTACCGGGGGCATTGTGCTTGTGTCCGTATCTGAACTAATCTCGTTTTTATAAGAATAGTACATAGGACTATTCTTATACGAAACAATAAAGGACCCACCAAAGTAACGATGATATCGATGTCAAAATACAGTTATTTGATGAAAAAAAGCGCGTCATGCTTAGAAAGACGTGCATAAAACTCGAAGTAATCTGTAAGCGTGGTCCATTTTAACCCATATACCATATATACCCATGTAACCCCAAAAAAAAATAGATTTGCATCGTTGAAAAGTTTCCTGATCGTCGTATTATGCACTTTTGTCTGATTTTTGACTGGTAACACAAGGGATGGCTACATGTATAGGAACATTGTATATTCCAATTATCATGACCGAAAGCATAATAACCAGTGCAATATTAAGAGTGAAAGCGCATCAAAATATCGAATCATGCCTTATTATACTAGCACCAGCCATCCGACTATCCATGCATTGACATTTTGTCATTGAATGAAGTTACGACCGTCTACTCAGCAAAAGAGCTTCATCTCGTCTTTTGAAAGACGGTAATTTCTATGATTGCGTATTATTTTACGGGCTATAAAATGGCATCGTACAACAACCCAGACGATTGAATATCGACACCAGTCGATCCGACGGACAATTTGACGAGGGCTAAGCTGCGGGGCATTGCCCAACGTCGACTGCCGCCCCCATTATGATTATTATGGTATGTCGCGACGTGAGTCGCGCCATTAGCTACTACGTCAAACAGGTTATGTATTTGCATCATGGAAAAGATACAATGTTCGCTCACCGAGAAATGGTTTTGTGCAGACGGTAAATAGGCCCCTTTTGTGAGGAACATTTGCTATTAGCGTATAGTCTTTGTGACAATTAATAAGCACTTACATAAGAAAAAATTAAGCGTTTTAGGCCTTTTTTTGTCAGTGAAACGCATTGGTGCACATGCAATGATTATTATAATTGATTCTAGTTCATTTGTGTTAAACTAGAATGAAGAACCTTAGCAATAATGGTAAAAATTGTAATTTTTCTTGGGAAATTTTTTTACCTGATAAGATTGTCACGAACCGTATTAATTTTCAAATTGATCCGTGTCGTTAATTAGCGATAACGTCAACGTTATCATCACTCTGTTCCTGTAGCAAAGACGACAGCTCATGTATTCTATACTTACTTTTACTTATTGTCAAGCGAGTTTTTCTTGAGGTTTTGGGTGAATCTGTTTCAGTTTCTGTTGTTTTAAACATACAGTAATAAATAATAACAAACAACAACACCAATTTCAATTAGGATGATTAGTGACATGACGGCAAACGTCCAACGTCCTGTAATAGATGTGGGTCAACCGGGCCCGAGCTACAACTAGAAGATTTTCTTAATAACGTTGTTGGCAGTATATGTAACCGAGCTAACGTTGATGGCAATGCGCTCGTTTCCTGTGTACAACGTATGCTGGTCACAACCATCGGCGTAGCAAAACGAGCAAAGGAAACGGCCCTGTACGGGCGTTCGCGCCGCTTCTATATAGGGTAGAGGAGTGCACAAAGACTCAACATTAGCGAGAAAAAGAGGCGGAAGGGTACAAAAGAAGTAAGCGGCTCAATGACAGACCCAAAAATCTTGTCGCTTTAAAATTATCGGCCCGTATGACAGCGGCCGCGTCGTATGGCCACAGCCTCATTGCAACAAAAACTTCCCACTACAGCACAGCTGCACTTCACTTTTCGTTCAGTCGTGCGTTCTTCAACAAACCCCTTTTCCACCAAAGTAACTGCTACAAAACTAATATCTTTACTGACGTCCTCTAGCCCGCTGCTTCCTCCCCTGCTGCGCTTTGAGAGGGAGCCTCTGGCCTTCTTAACCTTGTAACGCCATCATTACCGGCAGCAGTAGCCGCTTTTGAAGAGAGGCTTGAGAGCGCTCAGCGGATAAAGTAGCGAATAGCCGTAAACTCTGAGTTTTCTTGCGTCGGCAAACGGCAGCCGAAACGATTTTTCATGAGAGGACAGGCGAAGGGAAAAGCGGCAACAGAACCGTCGCAGAAAGAGCTTTCGCGGTTGCTACTTCAGCCTGAAGGGCAACGCAGTGGCTGACCGAGGAACCGCTGGACGGCGGCCCGGCTGAAGCTGCGACCGGCAGCACGAACAGCTCAGGGCAGTCTGGACGCCAACTCGATCCAGCTTTTTCGTTCTCCCCTCTCGGACTTCATAGACCTCGAGAGCTGTCCGGTTAGACAGACGAAGAAGTCCTCCCGATTGTCAGATGCGCTTACGGCCGCCTCTCAATGGCTAGTTGGGTCATTCTGGGTAACCATGCCGTCAGAGCGATCATAGCATAATGCTGCAACTTCAGTCGCTCTTAACGCCAAGTGGTAAACCGCGCTTGTCGAAAAACCCCCAGGTTTCCGACTAGACAAGCGTCTGTTTTTCCCATGTGGCGCCGAGCCCAAAAACAAAGAATGTGAAACAGAAATAGAAGGAAAAAATGAAGTAGGCTAAGCTGTGGCTAAATAAAAGAGTGGAGGAGTGGTAGTGAGTCCGCCTAAAGGAACACAGTTCATGAGACCACAAAAAAATCATGAGGATAAGGTCCATCAGCAATGCACAGACTCCCGCTACCGCGCTAAGGGCTCACCCAACACTGTACTAGCAGAACAGTGACGAAAAGATACAGGCTAAATCTAATTTTGATTTACCCCTCTCTCTTGCTCCACCCGTCTTTGCTGTTCCCGTAAAGTCCGTTTCATGTTTTTATTGAGAGAGGCCATGTCCGCTGCCATGGTACATTCAATGAACTACCGACTCATTGTGTTTCGCGATGCTTGGCCGCTGTAATCGCGTATAAATATTTCAAGTCGACACGCGATCTGCCCCGTAGTTAGTCATCTAAATCTAACGCCAAACGTCATTATTCTTTCTGTTTCACTTTGGCACCGTTCGGTCTAAGGTCGACTCACCGAAGCCCCTTTCTCTTCCTTATTCTGTAACAGTGTCTGTAAGTACTGAACGAAGTACCAGCATCAGCTTCGTCATAGCCGAGGCACAAAAGAATTGAGAAACTGCCTTGGTAAGTTGCAGACTATTCAGAAGATTATGTAACTACATAAGTGGTGAAGTAAAATTTGGCAGTTCAAAAGCTAACCTACTATGCCAATTGGTTTCATTACATTTTGCTTCGTAAATATATGCGAATATGGCTTGAGAAAACGTTGAGCGTTCATTTTGGGACGAAAAAGAAAAGGAAAAAATTTAGAAAGGCTTATTTCCACCACACATTGTCCCAAATCTTGAATAATAAGATGCGATTCTAATCAAACATTGATGTTGCCTGTCATGCATTTGCCGGAACTTCTTTCCTCCAATGTAGCCATGTAATGTACCTGGAAATCGCACAGCCATATTCGTCGAATACGTATCCGTCTTAGTATATCTACTATAGTAATTATTGATAGCAAAACAGTGGCCGAAGGGGCAAGGACGGAGGGGTCAAACGCACGGGGTCCTGCAAGGTTATCGGCGAATATATGAACACTACTAGGTACTACGGCTTGTCAGACCTAGTCGGTGGACATACTGGATATCTATATAGTGTTTTTATAAGCATATAAAGTCCAGCCCAAACGATACGCTAACTCCATTTATCACAGCACTGCACCGTCTGACCTTCTTGCCTGTACTTCAAAACCAGCTACGTTCATTCAAGTCACGATACTTGCATATTCTCAAGACTGTACACACACCGATGGCTTTTTCTGTGGCCTACCTTGGCGCCTCTTCCTCATAACATCGAAAAGCTGATCTTTCTCAGCGGGCTGGTCCCAACGGCCTTACGACCCAATGAAACTTTGTGATAAAATGTGCCCCCTACTTCGGTAACGGTAGTTAAAGTGCTAAACGGTGGATATGGATGACGTCGCGGATGCGACAAAATGATGATCCCGAACGCCTCAGAGGTTGAGGGAACACTTTGCCGGAAAGCTTTGAAGCCAAATTTGGGAAGAGGATAATGAAAGCGGTGTTAACTTGACGCCGTCCTGTATACATGTGCAGAGTATATTTGTCGTATAGCATCCTTCTGGTCCATCAAAGCATTCCCCAGTCTCCGACTCATTGAACGTTTACCACTTTTCGGACCGCAGGTTCTGGAGGTTTGTGCTACTACTGCCCCCCTCCCGCCCCTCCTCTCCCCTCTAATAATCTCTTGCCCTCTCCTGATGTTTTTTTTGCAGTGTCCTAAACTTTTCGTTAATGCCACTTTGCGAACAAAGGCACGACCGCAGGATGGAACGAGAACGACATTTTAAACGGTAGATGACTGATAGAGAACGGTTCAATTTGGCCAACACTGCAACGTTATAACGTTACGCCTACATCAAGTGAAAAAGGCGCAAGTTTAGGTGAGAAAAGGGCACACTCTATGTTTGTTTTTTATGGGACAACATGCGATAATGGTATCCGTGGAAATATTAGTAGCTAATGCGCATGACACGATATATAGGGTTTTATTCACTGAAAATAATTAATCTCGAACAAAAATGCAGGACAAAAACATACCAACGGCATAAGCATTCTTTCTTTGTTGAGCAATGTACTTATTCTTAATAACTAAATTACTTCACCGCCGACAGCATAAAAAAAGAGTGCGGCAATAGAAAATTAGACCCTAACGCTTGAATAGCCTGTTGTTTTGGCACTGCTCAAATGTCACCCTTCATATTTATTAAACAAGGCCTTAACTTGCATAAATATCTAAGGGTGCTGAATATGATAATTCGCTAGAATTTGTCCTGCTTAACAGCGGCAAAAGCAACAGGAACAATTGTTTTCCTGATGTTTCCAGGATATCGCAGATGATGACATACGATCACTGCGTGCATTTTCATTTTCATTTGCTTATATTCTAACAAAAACGCACTAGGTGCAATTCAAGTTTAGCTGCTATATGGTGCAGCACCAATTAAATGCTATGACTAAATTAAAACAATGAATCGCTTAAATCACGGTTAACATCAATTGAAAAACAAGCGTTTAACTTAAGAACGTCCTGATTTGTTCAGGATGTAAATCTCCATTAAACCAGTAAAGTAAATGGACTACTGCCTGGCTCACTTCATCGCGCCCACCTGTGTGTACGCGATCTGTCATGTCCCCATGTTGTGTTAGCTGACCATCTAAATTAACAAACAGCCCACTTTGTTTTGTTTCTTGCCGATCGAGACGCACAGATCCGAGGGTCCAAAACGATGGCTGCCAAAACACGAACGAAGTACGCACAAGCACCAAAGATCTCTGAACATGTACATATTGTAGATTTACCTGTGAGATGTTCTGGTTGTTAGACCGGGTATATTCAAAAATATCGCAGACATATGGACCGAACCGAATAGAGTCCTATCATTCTTAACTAACAACTGTGGCCTCTATGTTAAGTTTTCCATATCTCATTACGTTACAATGTAACATAGTAAGACGCATTGCATTGAGATGCGTCCCGAACTCGCATAGCTTGTTAATAAACGATATCCATCAATTTCTGTAGTTCCGAAGTCTACGTTTTCACTCTACTCTAGACGCATCGCTCTTAACGTGGGCGACGTTTCTCTGTAGAACTACTATATATAAAATTAACTTGAATCGAGAAAACAACTACTACCTGCCAGGTGTGTGGACCTGAGAAGAGCCATATTCGAACGTGGTTGGTCGATGAATGTTCCATAACTAGGGGAGCAAATCACGAAAATACGTATAGGACTAGCGAAAATGGACGGGCTACTAGTCACAATATACATTTTGTGAACGTTAAACGTTCGGAAATAGACAACGTTATGTATACCCGAATTGTTTGGAAGACAAGTTTAGAACGGAACACTTCAGTAACGTACACTGTTGAGCTTTATACAGACAGACATGATCGAAACCATTAATGTTTTCCCCTCGATTTTTGCGATCTGCTGGTGCAGTTTCGACGAAAAAACGAAAATGAATAGTTCGATTACCGATCCCGCGAGGTGCGATGCACTAACTTTTACAGAAGTTCATGCATAACAATGCACACCTGCTGGCTTAAAGCATATGGTTCTAATGTTTATCGCGCGAAACGGTAGATAAAGTTACTTTGCAGTTTTTAAAATATCAGTAGGCAAACAAATAGGATAAAAAGCTAAATTAGCTATTATTCCAACATGACATTTGTTATATAATACGTTTCGTGCCAAAACAAAAAAATCTGTGCGTAACTGTTACTAACATACGTTCTTCACACCAATGCCATACAGAACTCGATTCGTCCGCACTTTGTTTGTTTGATCGCCCATTTGCGACACAAAGACACATGCAGCTGCTGTCGCTACGCCAGCTATGGCCACTTTTGGTCGAAACCCGATTGGCCGTTGACCATCGTACAGAAAGTATACCAAGCGGGCCTTTGAAAATGGTATGCCTTCCTTTTTAGTTAACATTCACGCATACGCTTTACCCTACCAATGTAAAGGTGAACAGCCGTAGCTGGCTATTTAGTCTAGTATCCACATAGACTAGAAGGCTTGTTTCTGCTTTAAAGGTGCCAGTGATACGCTATCAATGGTATGGAAGCACGTGAGGGACACCGAGCTACCCAAAGTCAACTTGTCCGGCTCGCCTTTGCCCTGAGCATGTCATTCCCGTCTGAACCGTGTCCTAGGGGCCAGTTTAGCATTGCGGTCTCTCTGACTGCAACTATAGCGTTTCTCTTAACAAGGAGTGGGCCGTAGCTTCTGGCAACGAGCCAAACAAGGAATGAGTAGGACGGACAAACGACTCTTTGGTAGCAAGTAGTCACCGAGTCGGTGTCTGTTGACATAGGACCTGGTCCTAAGACTGGAAAAGGTACGCTAACGTATCGTCATCACATTGCTAGCCTGGGCAACCTCAATAATATAAAAAAAATTCCCACTTGTATGGAGAGCGGTACTATTATTAACCATTAACAGCCCTAGTAACAGACGCAACAAAAAACAAAGTACAAACATCAAAGATCACGCGCTACAACATCTTTCAGCAATTACTATTGTACTGCATCCAGGTCCGAAAAAAATTTTCTTGTGGTAATGGATCTTTCCACTCTGATGCGTCTCGTGAACATCTTAGTAAAAATCGGTGCGTTTATGCCTACGACTTAGTCCGCCAGGTAGCCTTGGTCAAACTCAAAGCAGATGGGCGCGAGTCGAATCTCTAAAATGCTTCTGCTAAGGAAAGGATCTAAATGTAATGATTGTAAACCAATACATACTTCTGTGCGTGACGAGATTCGTCCAGATAGGTAGGCAAAACATGAGACCTAAGAGATATGGCTTTGCGCTAACTCGCACGGGTTCAGCATGTGTGAGGGGCCAAAAATTACCCTCTCCTCTCTGTCTCTC
>NW_019215397.1:0-13903 GCF_002532875.2 Varroa jacobsoni | reverse complement strand
AACAGTTAATTACGTTAATGTCTCAAATGAAAGCCACTCTGGAGGATTGTTGAGCATGTGTATGTTGGAAAAACGGAAAATGCCAACCGACAGAACACGTCGCCGCACGTGATAGCGTAGTAGGTGACGTGTTTACGTACTAAAACTGGGGCCGTATGATTGTCTCGGTTTGGGTCAGGAGCTGGCAGGAGCCGACAGCCTAAAGTGATGCCTAACTGATCCAGCATCCAACGAAACATATAA
Source organism: Varroa jacobsoni (assembly GCF_002532875.2). NCBI lineage: Eukaryota > Metazoa > Arthropoda > Arachnida > Mesostigmata > Varroidae > Varroa > Varroa jacobsoni. The sequence continues at coordinate 13,660 of NW_019215397.1, read as the reverse complement.
ATCGAGGACTTCAGTTCTTTTCACCTGCAACACAATGACTACAATAGAACCGCAGTGAGAGAGACGAAAATTTGGAATTATCTGTAGCGTCGCGCAGCTGAACGTACGCACAAGCTAGCTACTTGAAATAAATGAACAGATCACTGTAATTCCACATTCGAGATAGCGTTGCAAACAGGTAGATGAGGCGCGTCATTCGTTCTGAACGGCTGAAACTTCGGCTGCTAAATCAGACGCTGGTGCAGGTGTTTTGCGTAGCTTCGAACTCATGGATCTTATATTCATAATTATTATAAATAATGGGGACACACAGTAGATTGGACATAATGAAGTAGAGTACATAAAATACAGTGCAAATGATATCGGAAATATTTGTACGAAATGCCAAAATATACACTCTTCCTAAATCTTTACCTTACCGTAGTTGTTACGGATATCATCTTGGTAGAACAAACCTAGACGCCCTGGTAAATCTTCGCTTTATTATCAGAAATCACTTAAAGCAACACATGAAGACACTTTGTGCAAAGGTTACATAAAGCTAATAGGAAATACCCTGCTTTCCAGCATTCCACCTAAAAAAATGATATTTTTAGTTTTAGGTCCGAGTACGCAGCTAGACGTTACATCAAAGCGTTCAACCTGTGATCTTACCTGTACTAGGTTAACGTTTGGCTGAGCTGACAGCTGAGTGCTAGCAACTGACTGGATATCCAACTGCTTTTGTTCGGACGATTAACTTCTGAGCGATATTGGTAATAACTTCATTCGGTATGGTCACGTGGGATCTTGCAATGTGCTCTAGTTGAACTTCGAAAATGAAACGTAAGTTTATTTTCGTCTGCGGTTGTTTTTCATAAAACTCGTTCATCCAAATATATGTTTTGCCTTGACGCATTGAAAATTATAGAATTAAGTAGAGTAGTAGTAAACAAGCTAACCAAAGAACTTGGGTTGTTATTCAACTTACCCTGTCTCGCCACTATTTTATTACGCTATTTTAACTTAAAAATATTTCTTCACGCGTTACTTACATAGTAATTTTTGTGTTGTTAAATCAGTATTTCAATGAACCACCAATAGGAATAAGTCAGCCTAATCGTCTTTAGCGTGCGAGCTAGATAAATAAATAATGTACAGAGTATTTTTTATTTTATTTAGCCTATCAGACAAGCGGCTTCTGCAACAGGCGTTTTGGACATTTTTTGCTTAAGATAAGCTTTTCTTTAACGCACCAGATAGGTAGATGTCGCTTATGCGTGTTCATATAATTAAAGGTCTCATCTCCTAGCGCATAATGTAAAAGTTACAATTATATATAGTTTCATGATAAACTTCTTACAATTCGCACATTTAATTGAAAGTATTTTTCTGATCTCCTAAAAATTACGCATATTTTTATGTAAAGTATGTCTATGTTCTTTATTTAGAGCATCGATTATAGTAGTATTTTTCCGAATACCGAAGATGCAATTTTTAGCGTAGTAAATTTTAGTTAAAGGATATGTCGGACTACGTAATACCGTCGATGGTTAATGTCTGGAGACTTAATTTGTTTTTCGCTGTGTTTGAGACCATGTCTAGAAAGTACAAAATTGGGAAAGTAAGTTTGTTTTTTTTTTATTATTTAATTTAGTTTGCTAAATTGTTTCACAGTTCTATATGAGCGGTAACTCAGTCAGTTTAAATATCGCGCGTGAATCAAATGGGTATAAAGCCACTAAGCGCGTATTCATACCCTGTGCAGCGTAACTTTTTCAATACCACATTATAAGAAAAGCAGATTTTTTTTTGTTGCATTAGAAAATTAGCCTCTATATTTTAACGTGCATTACGATATATAAAGGTGTTCTTATTATTGAACACGGCAGAGTTGCGTCCAGTGCCTGGTTCATTCTTGTGGCAGCGGTAATGACGGTGTTGAAGGTCAAGCGGAAACGAATCGTATGTTCTCATACATTAGTTAACTTTTCTTGCTTTGTTATTTACATTGGGTAGTGCGCGCGGTATATTAGATTCGACCCGGGTCAGCGTAATGGCTAAATTCACAGTACAGGTTTACGTATAGGACACGGTATAGGAAGACGCAAAGTGAAGTCACTTTTGACATGTCCGCGATGTTGGAAGTTTTCTGTTTTATCATACATTTAAAATCTTTAGCTCATGTTCTGCCTGTTATGGGAGCGGCGGCTCTAGAGCTCCCTAATTATCATAGTATAAGCTTACGTATATGCCAAATCCTGCAATAATATCATTCGGGTTAGTTTTACCTGATGCAACCGGCCGTAATCGGCAATCGTAGCTAAGCAAAAGATCAAGCGCGAAGTGAAAAATGATAAAAGCTGCCCCTTCCAATACCTGCTATTCCTAGTGCACGACCTTTTTTTTAATTTGGAAGCGGCAAGTTTTGAAAAGAAGAGCTCGTGGGTATTTGAAACTGCTTAGAAAACGTTTAGGTTTCGCTCTTATTTCTTATCGAAAACATTTTGAACTAACACATGATCGATCGCGCCTTTCCTTAAACCTACAAAACTCCGCGAACAGAAGCAGAACGCGCTTGACAGCCAGCTCGCAACCGGAGTTCCTATTCCATGCCTACTCACATAATCAAAAAATTATTAATATTTTAACTTTATTCCATAAATTGCCTAAAAAAAGGATATTAGCAATACCGGTCTACATTTCGTCAAATACCTTACACCTGTATTCAAAAGAAAAGTTCTCAAGTACAACTTCATCTTATGTGGGCCATTTGATAATGTAGCTCGAAGCAGATTCGAGTGGCAGGACCGGAGAGATGGGTGAAAACGTATATATGGAAGAGAAGCGGGACGAGGGTAATCGCAGCAAATACAAAGTTAGAGACAAGAATTCTTTGGACCAACTATCGGCTCCCAAAAAGTCAGTCCCCAAAAATCATTAATCGTAAATGTTCTGTTGATACTAAGAATGTTAAGCCTATTTCTTTACGAGCTGCCTTCCAGAGCTGTGCCTGCTTATTACAAAGCTGGCATGTCACATATTTAACTTGTCTTATCTGTTTACAGATATATAATCGTAGTACATACTAATACTTATGAATAATACTCTCTTTTCCACTGCGAAGAAGCAGAGTTCATTTTGTGGGCACTTCAAAGACTTTCTCCCTATAATTTTCGTTAGATAGATTTTTCATCGTTACTGTGCCAGTTAGAAGCAGTTTCAATGTTTCGCGGTGACACGTTCGGAGCACGACCGTAGTAACGTGTCTCTATACGTTTATGGATCTTTTACAGTGCTTCACATGCCTGATAAGTCTGTCTGAGGTGAAAAGCACCGTTCGCGACATGAGTCCGACGAGTCTCGCCAGACTATCGGAGGATTATTGGATTGCTCGACAAAATAATTGATTTCCAAGGCGTTATAATTATTTTCTTTAATAACGCGAACTTAACCTTAATTGCGGATATTAGGTCTTCAAACGTTTGGCTCCTCCAAAGGTCCGTTTACCTGTAAATACCGAAGTAATAAAAAAAAAAAAAAGACCCAATAAACATGTATATATCGCGTCGTTCTGCTATTCGACCCATCCTCAGTCGAGCTCATCTTAAACTCTTACCATAGTACGGTTGTAAATTTTCTGTCAATCTCGTCGAAGAAACACTTTTATTATAAATAATTTTAACACTTTTCCTTATAGATCATTCTCTCATTTAGTAATTTTTAGGTTTGGTGCTTTAGGAGCGGCATTTTAAGATTATTAATTCGTATTAAAGTGGGGCGACCAGGATCATTTATTGGATCTATAATGCAATTGTTACATCACACGCTTTATTATAATCTTATAGTAATACCTGTTATAACTGGAGGGCTTGAGAATCGATTGGCTCCTTTAATAATTTTAGCATATGATATAGCTTTTCCTCGATTAAGTAATATAAGTTTTTGATTATTATTGTCTTCAATTACTTTATTGATTTTTTCTTCATTTATCGATAACGAATTTCTTCAGCAATGTGCTATGACATGTGGTACCCGTGATGTTGCTCTCCCCATTAAGAATTTCGTTCATTGAAATAATTATTCCTGAATCATTTCCCTTAATGATATCTTCGTTTAGGTATTCTCCTAATAATTTAAGAACGAGTCCACTGTAAAAATCCACAGATTCACTGTAAAAAAAAATACGAAATAAAAACATTGCAACCGTATATATTAGGTATTAAAAATATCAATCGGATATCGTTCGAGAGTTCTGCCAATTGCGGGGCTGTTGTCTTGCCCTAGTGCAAAGTTATTTTCACATGATAATCATTCTGTCAAGATGTTTCGCGGCCATCCTAAAAAGGGCTATAGGCTCTGATGGTACGATAATTGGCGGTACTTATGAACTAAAGTGAATTTGAAGACGGCACAGCCAGGTTTTTCATCATTGCACATCTCGACCGTCCTCCCAGAATGGCTACTCTGTTCTTTTATCTCATTTGTAAGCTAAAATAGTAATTTTTTTTTTTTTCGTGTTTCTTCAAACGACTAGCTCAAAACAAGAAAGTGACTGAGTCTAAATAGTTAAAATCTAAACGGTTTTTGAACCTAAACCACGTATATCCTTGACCTTAACAAGCAAGTTCCTAGGCCCTGTACTATGGGTTCTAGCTTACATGAAGCTTGAAGTACTTCTGTTTGGAGGTGGAGCTAACTGATAACGCAGAAGATCTTGCGGTCACAGTTCAAAGTCAGACGGTCGGAGAACTCCAGAGGAGAGTAAATGGGGCATGCAGATGTCGACATGAATTTTGAGATCACGGGCTGCCTGTTGCCCCTGTGAAGTCGGGGACTTTTCTCCATTAGCAGGAACAAATGTCAACCTTTCACACTAATAAAATCTACTGAATACTTGGGTACAGAATTGGATCATACGACTCGAGGGCTGTAGTAGACGAAAGTGATCTAAGTACCCATAGAGTTCACCAGAATCCTGTCAGAGATTTATATGCTTTTAAAAAGGAAAAGGAGTCTTCCTACAGCAATGGCTGAATCAAGCGCGTTTTTCAAAGTGCTTGTGTGAATTCTGCCTAAGCCTCAAAATGTCATGGTCAAGGAAATAGCGAGGGTTCAGTGCTGACGCTTAAGGTCGCACAAGTGTGCCGCAGTGTTACTAAAAGCGCGGTCTCGGTCTTGGCGGCTACTGCCCCCCGAGACTCGAAGGTTACAGAGAGGCGCACGCTCTGGGATAACTGGAAAGAGGATGCGGAAGGCAAAACCATGAACATGTGACAGGAAAAAGGGAACGCAATACCAAGATTTGTTCTAGGGGCTGGCAGTAAAAAATCTCATTCTAAGGATCCAGGACTAGATAACGCGCCCCAACCTTGCCATCCCGCTATTACGGAGATTCTCGTTTCTAATTTCCCACTGAGGAATTTCGCTTCTATTATTTCGCCTCGCGTGATCTTACTGAATTGCTTATTGTTATTTTGTTTAGGCATGTAACTGCATAAAATATTTGCAAATACCTTACATCATGATAGGCATATGAAGTTTCAGTGCTGATCTAGCAACTTTTTTTTATTCTATGAGTCGGCTTGAAGAAGCTCAATTTCATATTTAGATTGCGCGTCAACTGAAAACGCTATCATATTGGATATAATTATTCAATATTAAGTAGCGAAATACATGCTTGGAACTTATGACCTAAAATGGTCGTACTTATTATTACAATATGGTTATTGTTATTATGACTATCAGTACTAATACGTGTAGTACGCGTGAATAATCATAAATTCTGAAAAATTAGTTGTCTATAAGTGTTGCGCAGAGAGTCGCAGAGACTCAGACAAAACGGTGTTGAAGCATCCTCGTGTTTCTGCTACGCAGCGAGAAATTATTCCACTGCAGTCGCCTATTGCTGAAGACGAACAGTTGTTAGTGTTTCATTTTGAACGCGTTACGTTTTGTTAGAACAACAGCTGCTATGGGCAACGGGTTGCGAGTGAATCCGAAACCCATTTATTTGAACGTATCACCGAACAAACGTCAGTCCTATCGGGAATGGCTACTTGGTGTCGGTACTCTACGTTATCTCGCCAAATTTCGAGTTGTTTTCGTTCAAAGACGATAACGGTCGCAAACGTCAAGCAATTGGCGGGTATTAACAGTTCTGAATGAAATAGTGGTAATTTTTAAGCTTTTTTTCCGAAACGTCGCTGGTTTGGATTTGTCAATACGCATATAGAAGCAATACGTATATAAATGGAATATACCTTAGATCCTTGGTGGCCTGTATCAAACGTTAGCTCAAGATCTTTAATAAAAAAATAAACGTTTTTTGAAATTTGCGAAACGTAATTGGCTTTTTTTTTTTAGCGGTCGCTTTACCTATAATTGTCAGCATATACTATTGTACACGCTTCATGCAACTGATATGACATAAGCATAAAATGTTCCTGAGAACTAGATGAGCCGTGTTCGAAAACAGAAGGAAAACCTTGTTAACATAGTAAAAAATGACGCTATAAACACATACACCGGTCAATAACCAGCAGGGTAGAATATGTCTCTTTAGAATTGAAGCTCTCTCTATCTGCAACAAACCAAAATTCAAAGGCATTCTGGCTCAAGCAGGCATTTACTACCCATAAGTAGTAAGCGCTTCGACTCTTTCATTCAATAAAAAACGCGCGCAAATTTTGACCATCAGTTAAATGTTAGATAATCGCGATCCACAGCTGTCAATTGTACTGCTACTACATTTTTGTCATTCATTATCGAAAGAAGAGCTAAATCGTTAGGGATGATTAATAAATGATGCAAAGGACCTCCCACTCAAGCTCTTGTAACGCAGCTTTGATGATCTCTGCCATTTGCGACATGGCATCGTTATCGAGAACGTAACTTTAAGTAACCGCACTACGTACCCATCCCTGTTGACAGGCCTCTTCCCGTCAAGCATTTTTCAGTGCATAGGATCCCTCCGGCCACAACAAATTCAAATCATTGTAGGAGAGGGATCTGGCATGATTTTGCGCTTGGCTGTCAATTCTTTGGATTACGTTATTTCTATGTAGACACCTATCACTGTAACTTCCATTTACCCTATAATGAACTTAGAGACGAGAAAGGGAGCACTTTTGAGTGGTGTGTAGAGGTAAACAAACAAAGATGATCTGCAACATGAACGATAAGCTTAACTTACATTCGTTCCAACTTGACACGGTGTGGTGTGTTTCTAGAGTGGGTTCAAAGCGGTAAATGTTGGTCAGATTTCAGCCGGCTGAATTTCTTATAGTGAATTATCAGACTGCAGCTCCTTGTCTGGCATTACGATAGCCTATAGTTTGCAGGACGGGACCTAATCAAACAGATTTATTCATTCGCGTGCTTGAAACATAGTTTTAGAGTGACAAAACAAAAACATACCAATACGATTGTAACCGAACATAGATACATTAGAAAGTGGCTGAATATTTTTACTTGAAATAACTGTAATACGTATATAAGGCTGGGATAGTGAATAAAGGGTACATTTATTTTAGGACACAAAAGCTAGCTATTCGCGTAACAAGCCATGGTCAGCAGATTTTTAGGGTTTGACTTAAAAGGTCGGCGGTCTCCCAGCTGATTGAAAGCATCCAACTGATTCGAAACCTGGAAATTATAATAAATGTCATATTGAATGGATTTTGCCTCATCTGAATATGTTGCTCAGACCCTAAATAGCTATGTAAATACTAAATCGAGCAGATTAATATAATTTAAATTGCATTTTGTATTTGGCCGATGCGCTGATCAAACGTACACTGGCAACATTTTTCCTATCCCAGTATTGGTAATTGCTTTATTATAAATCTAGCGCAATGTTCACGCTTTATAACAAAACAAATGTCACCATAATTATGTTCAGCGTGATTCTTTACCAGTTTGACGCTTTCTCTGTCAAAAAAAATAAATGTTGTAGGTTCTGCATGCAGATCTGCGTTAGCATTGCATCTCTTCGCAGAGACTCTTTCATCCCATGTTTTCCTTTGTCTCGTGTAATTATATGACCTAAATTGACATACATCTAAAGGGTGCTTACGAAAAAGAAAGAAAAAAGAACAGAAATCTGCATTATATACTGTTAAGGAACTTGAAAGCGTTACTCCATGGACATGGGATAAAGTGTATATCTAAGTTTCGGATACGTGTTCTACAGTTCCCAACCAGGAATGGAAATGAAATCCCACCTCTGGGATCTGGCTACCAGGGAATAGCTCAGAGGAACAATGATACATTAAATACTGGAAAAAGCGTTTGCTTAAAGTGAAAAAATGGAGAGGTGTCAGACCGCAGCTCCGCGGAATGAATGAAATGACTGACCCTGCGTCTAGAGTACCGAAATATTTTATTTGTGAAGTGTCGGAGCGCCATGGTGGCCACGGCTTTATAGGTCAAATAGGTAGACCTATGCAACTAAGCAATACAACCGTTCGTAACATGATTAAGGCTCTGCTCTACGCTGACAATTTAGTTATTTACAAGAGCAGTCGCTTCTATATGCAGCTTACGTTTTGCTGTCTCGGTATCGGAATTGACCATCAACCTCATTAAAACCGGGGCAATGAAATGCAAACGAAATAAAGGAGTTGGAGGCTCGTGACACTCTGGTCCACTGCTCACATGTGGTAATAAATTTATCTACTGAGAATTGCTGATCTCGTATAACCGCCAAACTTTCTCCTAATATATTACAGAAAGATGCTCAAGGGCCTAGATGGCTTTGAAAGAAGTACGATGGTAGCATTCTCAATACTGAGCCCCTACCGACGATTTTTTTCAACCGCTTCGGGATATGTCGAGTTCCATGTTGCGCCATTTGCCGCGTACTCGATGAACTCAAGTTGGGGTGATCTGACAGTGAAGAATGTTGAGTATTTAAGTCGAATAAAGGTTTTGTTTCGTAAAAGAGCCTTGGGATTGCACCGGATAACCCGTACTAGGCTTGTTTACCTCCCAGAGACGACGCAACTATTCGCCGAGGACTTTTATCAACCTATTGGCAATTCCGTGATTCGAAGAAGGCCCGGTAAAATTAAATCGAAAATTCGCTAAATGTCAAACGGGGCCCATGACGGATAAGACCTGAAAAGAATTTGATCGCTTGTGTGCCGCGAATTTGATGAATATTGTTTATACTTGGTGTAGGTAAGCTTTATATGATTTGTATCATTCTTCTCACCGTCTGTAGGTTCAATCGCTGGGCAGTCTGGCTCAATAAGTAATTGAAGAGTAACTGTAAGTATGTATAATGCAATCATCGGGAAGTCCAAAGTAAGCCCGTGATAGTTTAGGTCGATCATTATGACATTAGCCCTCGTCAGGCCCATGAAGTCGTCATACGTGTGGTATAGGAGCTCATACAAAGCTAAGCATACGAAGCTGTTATGAATGTGTATATCGTAAATGTTTGGAATGTTACCTGATGAAAATTAACTAGTTTGATTGAAACAAATTCTTATATGAGAAACGAATAGTGACTAAAAGGAAGAACGGCTGGCGAAGCTTATGTCGACTTGCTTAATATAACTCGTTCGTGTAGTAACAGAAACACTTCCCTTCGTAGCTTTTAATTGATGCTGTGAAACTATTTCATGCTATCCTGCATAAATGTTTATAGACATAATCTTTGTTCCACTGGGTGAAGTTTTTATTGAGTAGTTGTCTCGTAAAGATGCACATAGGCAACGCAGTCATAAGTAATCTTTTGGTAACACATTGGCCCCTCCGAACCTCAGTATTAGGATTACTGAAGTGTCTATGAATGCCGTTCTTCCCTACATCGAGTTCCTTAAGGATCTGCCGTTGACGTATGCTTATCGACTCATGAAGCAAACTCGCAAATCATCGCAATGCGCCAATATTTCGAACAGCAGAAATGAACTGACTAACCCTGACTCTAGCTGTGATACACTTAGACATTTTGTAAAGATTTTAAAACAGGTCGTTTTTTATTTTATATATTCTCAGATTGGCTTTGCCGAAGACGTTGGCCTGTTCTCATTCATTACTATATAATATAATAAATATAAAACAACCAATATCCTGTCTTGTATACAAACAAAACAATAACAAATTTAGCTTAGAAGGAAACGGGCTGCTACAGCCGTCATGCCGTTTCCGATTTTACCATTTTGATGGGACGAAATACTCTGGAGAAAAGCGGCGAACTTCATAGTTGTAGCCAGGGAAGACACAGAACACGCCTGCATACGTTTACGTAGCAGAATACTAAATAAAAGTACTAGATTGGCCTAATAATTACCATAATAAACCCTTATTAAGCTAATAAAGTTTGTGGAAAGTTAATTGAACCATTCGCAAGATAAATGATTTTCGCTGTTCCGAAAAAAAGGCTTAGTAATGTAGGCCGCTTGTAATAGCTGCCGTCTTCGAGATTTCGAGGCACACTTTTTTTGTCTATAAAAAGGCGGCCAAATCCCATGTTGACTGATAAATTTCTTAATTCTCGGAGAAAGTTTCGGCTAAATTTATATATCGATGACTGCAACGAAGTAACGAGGGTATCGAACAGCATAAAAGACCAACTGCCACTAGCTTAAATTCAGGAGCAGTAACATGAACGAATTAACATTACTCACTATGAGATAAATTGTATCGTTTCCCACATCTCAAACACCGGCAAATATTCGTTAATTTCGTAATACTTAGACGCCCCGTAGAGAAAATTGCACAGCATGTTAGAAAAAAAAAATAGCTAAACAGATGTGTACGCGACAAAAAGCGATATTTCTAAATGATGGGCTTCCTCAAGCTGTGAAGTTGCTCCTCAAATGAATGAACAAGACGTTACAGCAGCTACCTTAGAAAATTCACGACGATTACCAAAATAGGATCCGGAAATATACAAAAGTCCATACGATCGAGAAACAAAATTATGTTAATGCAGATATTATTGTATATAACGTGTTATAAAAAGACAAGTGCGCAAAGAAGGTACGAGATTAAAAGGAGATTGGGTCAATCGAACAGTTAAAAAGTGACTTTGTCAAGAAAAAAATGCCTTAGATATGACCAAAATCGATTTTCCAAAGAAATAATGATTCGGCACTACCAATGTCACACCCAATGAAGGAAGAGGGCGGGGAGTGGTGAGGTGGGTCAAAGTACAGATAAATGCTTCTTTAGATAGCTAAAATGCTCGCACAAAAATAACATTATAAAAAGCTTGTAGAGAACCGTCGTAAAAGATATCATACCTTGGCGTATTTGGCCTGCTTGGTACGAACGACAGATGCATAAGCTATTAATATAGACTTAAGAAACACATGCCTTGTTCTGTATTCAATGAATAGGTGTTAGATAATATTGAATGTTGTCAAATATCTGTTTGGTTCTTGCCCAACAAAATCTTCTGCTCGCAATAGAGCTTTACGCTTCTCACGGTCAAGCGAGTATCTTTTTGTTTCGATGTTGTTAGCGGTGCTTTATTTTTTTCTCTAACAATTGTAATAACGCGGACGCCTGGTCTCTTTGCTTTTTAGTCAAGAATTTTCGAATTTATTGTTTAATAATATCTTCGGAATGACTCAATGAATAGAAAATCCGTGTCACACCTCGTGCTATGAAAGGAACCTGGTCTGCACGAAGTACCACCGCGCGTAGCCGAGATGCTTGTTAAAACTGGGCCTGCTCACTTTCGAGGCCTCGTAAATAGGTTGCATAAGAGGTGTAGGTTTCCACAAAGTTGCGGTGGGGTAGAACATGCCCTTATCCTCAAAGGCTAATGCCTCCGCGTATCGACCTACATATCTCCTCAATACAACTGTCAAATCAATGGACAGCATCCTAGTTCATGGGCTGAAGCAACACATTTAAGATAAAATGACACTACTAGAGAGTCAACACGGATTCTGGAAGCGACATTTGACAATGAGTCCTGCTTAACTAATCCTGCAAGTAGCCCATTAAGTACTGAAAAAACCGGGCAAGACCGGAATCTTCGTCTTTATTATCTTGTTGGACGTTAAAAACGCTCTGAACATTACAAGCTGGAAGGTTATAACGAACACACTGGAGTGAAAGAGGAACTCGGTTTATCTCTGGACAGTTCTCTCTTCGTATATTGACAGCAGATTTCTCCTTATCGGAAGGTTTTACTTCCACGTCACGGCAAATATTTCGCAGGGATCGACCCTTAAACCCATTCTGCGGAGCGGTATGTTGTGGCCATGACGGAATGCTTGAATTACCTGAATACTTGGCGGAGGTGGAACTAATTGCGTTTATCGACGATCAAACATTGCTGGTAAAGTCCCACACGGAACTCCATTTTGGGACAATAGCCAGTAGTGTACTCGCTTGGATCGAAGACTGAATGCAAGAACACCACCTACGTCGCATCAATGCGAAATCTTTAATGGGAACGGAAGAAACCCTCTATCATACCACCTAACACAGACACTTCCATGTCTCGATTAATAATTTCACAGACATATGGTAAAGACTCGGAAAGTGGATGTGGATACATGCGCACTATATGGTCATGTGAAACAAATAATGAAGATTACACTGCTACGAGATGTCAGGTACTGCAAAGAGCCCACGAAAACCTGACGTATACATCCACCAGCAAACAATCTAAGGCGTTGTCTCACAGATGCTCATCTCCCAAGCAGAGTGAAACGGAACGTGAACGAGAATACCTAGAAAGAATTATGCTTTAACAGAAGGAAAAACAAACGTTGAGAAGAAGAAAAATAGTAGAAAAGAGAAAAGGCTGAACCTTAGTAGTGCCTGGATAGAAGTGCGATGTCAACAGAATTTCTAACGGTACTTAAGTACAGGGGAATCCACTAAAGTACTACAAACGCGTTCTCGGTAGACACACGTAAAGGACCGACGGACCTTTACTACCAAATTGGTACAGCAAGGTTTAATGGGTCATACCATAACAAAGCGAGTCCCACATTATGTACGCTTTCAATGTATTCTTCTGAGTTTCATAAGAGAATATATTTTAATTAATATTTGGGGCTAGAAATATAAACGGTTAAATTATTACGTGATACGCCGATCTACGAAATGTACACACTTTTTCAACTTTTATTTAGGTAGTTAATTTCAGTACAGAGCACGTATGACGACATCATGGCCTGTGAAAAGTGCAGAGTTAATAAGAAACCTTTGGACGTCAAGCTAGAATTCTGTTAACTTCGTAAGCGACAGTTACATCTACAGTAGGAAGATACAATATATATGTTTATTTCTATTTCTAATAATATACAAACTTATCACACAGGGAGAATACTCTTAATTCGACGAACTAGAGCTTAAATAAAGAAAAAAACGTCTACGTTATTACTCCGCATGGATTGATTTCGTCGTTATGGGTATCAAAAGTGACACGCCTGCAGGAATTTTTTTTGTAGAAAATACAGTTAAACATAATAATGAAACGCGTATATTTGTTATTTTTCACTGTACTATTAAGTCGGATATTTTATTACAGGTATTTGTTCTGCAGAATTAATTAATTTCTTCTGAACAAGCCGACCCACTACAAAATGTAATATTAAGCATCAAGCTTTTGTTCCACTCTTTTAAAAAAAGCTCTCGCTATAGGTGTTCTGTCAACGAATCAAAGGTTATATTAAAATATCACTAAATGCTATTTTGTCTAAAT
>NW_019215396.1:0-13927 GCF_002532875.2 Varroa jacobsoni | reverse complement strand
ATATGGAACTAATTTATAGCGACGAAGAATTATTACACTACTTGTAACAATAAATTGCCTCGTTGTAATAAAGCTAGAAATGATTTATATTCTCTTAGCATTGTTATTATTTCCTAGGTTATGCAGTAATGGAAGGGTGAATATTGTATGTTTTACGCTTAAACAAATGAAGAGTGCACCAAAAAAGCCGCGTATGCACTAAGTTCATATATATTGCGGTTCTGTAAGTTAGACGTTTTTTCAATTGTTTCTTTTTCGCAAGTCAACTTTTGCTGGCCAGCTGTGATGTCCCATTCGGAAGCGCTTCCATTTATTTTAAATAAGTTGAGCACTTGCGTCTAGTTCACCGTGACGCGAGTTGCTAGCTTACAAGGTTATGATATTTTTCTCTGTGTGAAATAAATGCTTACAGTCATTTGGCCCTTCTTTGTAAGTTGACTTCCAAAGTGAATATGCTACTTGCTCAAAAAACGTTTTCGCTAGTGATTAGACAAACGTACGGGATGACTAGGTCAGAATTAACTAATAATTGCCAAGTAAACACTTTCCACACAATATGCACGATTTCATGAGATGTTCCTCACTAATGTCATAAATCGCTTTTCGAAATAAAATCTTTTAGGGGTAAACATTTTTAAACACTAGAATAAGGAGAACGTAAGCAACATTCTCCCTATGTCCTATACCTGCAACTCTACTCATTTAATAAACTGGTCTGAATCATACGCCACGTCTCGTAACTTAACGTCAACACGCCAATACAAACGCCCTGTTTGTTTTTTTATATCGTTTTGTTATGTGTTTGAGTTCTCCCTATAATTTTTGTACGCAGTATCCCTATTCATGGCCAGTGCATACCCTGGGTAGCCCAAAAGTCGTCATGTAAAGACCAATTTGGCTCGATCAATCAATATTTTTCGTCGACAGATGCGAAGTGTTATATTAATCATGGCAGCATTAATCAAATTACAGTGCGACTTCGTAACATTTGATAGCTATGCTCATCGATATCTTTCTATTGTCGTCAGCGTTGAGGTTCTCTGGTTTGCTCACCACCATCGATAAAGAGATTTTCTCGACGTTGTTTGAGTCTTGCTGCATGCCGCTTTGGGGCTTTTCAGACACTGACTACATCGCACGGTCTGTAAGGCCGCAACTTTTGTGGCTTCGTAAACTGCCGAGGCAGAATCGGCAAACCTTATTAGGATAATTAGATCTCTCTGCCTGCGGCAAAGATTAACGTTGCATCTTCATGGTAGAGTCATGCGGCGTCTTTTTCACTTTAATTATTTTCCCGGATTTTTTTCTTTCTTCTAGGACTGCTGATTAAATGTGCTTTTTCGGTTTTGAAGCTTAGTACTTGCCATAAATATCTGAAACAGGCTCTTGCATGATTGCCTAATTTCGAAGTTCCTGAGTTTAGCATCTGACATCATGCCGATTACGACCGTGTCAGATTGGAATTTAGGGAGTTGTTTTATAATGGTACCTTTGTGATTCAAAAATTACTAGCCGGAATTGTTCGTCTAACTGGTTGTGGTGGTCAATAAGAGGCCTTTGCGGCGTCGTTCATCTAGAAATCGCGACATTCACCCTTGCGCATTCTTTATACTTTAGTTTTTTCGTATAATGCCACCGAAACGTAGGTAGCGCTATCGATGATATTTTTTTAGTTATAAATATATTTATTTAGTTCTGCTAATAAGATAGCATGCTACCTTAGACGTTGTCATTTAATGATGAAATACAAATCGAGCTTTGTCGTCGTCAGGTGCACTTATAAGGACAAGTAGAACGTTTTAGGTCCTATAGCAAATCTAATTTCTCCTAATTTTGGCCTACGGTGCGTAATAAGGAGTAAAGTAACCTACCACATCACCGCGTTCTCTACTGAACCTCTACAGCGTGTTCACAATAACTGTTAAGCAAGGTAGTGGTATAAGATGACATTAATTGATTGTTACTTGGAGATTTCGCCGGTTAATCTAGCCCGCTGGTGCCTTTACGTGTCGAGTTTTACGTCCGATGTTGTCTTTAAGTATTCCATTAGACGGCTGGCTCCCAGCATGAAACGAATTCTGCCTATTCTATGTATACTCTACTGGTTTTTATCACGACAGAAACTGGCAGGTCAATTCACAGATCGTAATCGCCACTCATACATAGGGCATTCCATGCTGTTGTTTCATAGCTGCGTACATTAATTTGCAAACAGCAGAAGTAAATACGAAGACCAGAAGACAGAAGAACGCGCTTTCAGCGTTAGGATATCCGGTACAGAACGATGATGGCGATCTGGGAAAAGAGCAGCAAATACTTACGGTTAGCATTATAATTGAAAACCAATAGATGTCGCCTACGTGTAACCTAGCGGTGGACAGGTTCTTCCCGCACGAATATGTAATGCGTCATATCAACTATGTGCGGCTGCACGGATTTGAATGCGTTAGCGTGCGTGGTAGCTTTTAATGGCAAGCCGCCTCAGCAAGATAGAAAAAAGCTTTCGTCAGTTTCATGGCCAGCCATTAAGATGCATCGAAGTACCTACGGACAACACATGTTCAAATATGCGGGTGCGTTTGGTCTGGCTCCTGGTTAGACGGCTATTCATAAGCAGCTTTTGGGGTCTTTATTGTTTCCTTTTTGGAAGGTTGCAGTAGGCGATTACCGAAGGCTGAAACGAGGTTTTACATGAGACCTAGAGAAAAACGTCGCCAGTATTTGAGGAACATTGAGGGCTACTGTTGAGTGATCGATGTCTGCGGTATTGTTTACTCATATTGCTAAAGTAAGTCATATAGCTAGAAAATTGATGATGTGACGTAAGGATTAAGGTGGTTGGCATCTTGTTTATGAAGAATACTGAATGGACGAAAGAGACAAAGTGATTGGTGTCCTTGAGTTAACCTGCTGACGATGCTAACTGGTAGTTGAGGTTACAGAGTATCTTCGCATGTATCCGGCACAGCATAGATATAGGTCGGCAGCTTCTAAAATAGGAGCATATGATGAGATGCCTTGGGAAATACGCGGCTGATGGTGTTATTTCTTGTGAGTGCCTCTAACACTCGGCCCCTTAATTGCTGATCACAAATGAAGCTTTTCTATATTATTTATCGTCCTGGATGCTCCAGGAAAGCTCTACTGTGTCATCGACACGCTGCACACTACAGCTAGCCCATCTAACGTAAGTTAGTCCTGCCCGGAAAGAGGACGACACTTAATGGTGCCATAAGTTTATTCATTTAAGAGCCACAATGTCAGGTAGACAAATCCGCGTAGTATATGTCTTGTCGGCCGCTGCGTCCTTTGCTATCAATTACAGACTACTGGCTTTGCGACAGTTTATTCTTGAAATAACTGGATATATATACACAGGACATTGTAGACGAGGTAGCTGACAACTAATATAGGTTGTATGTTCTACATGTCACGCCGCTTAGCACCATATCAGGGACAGCGTGACTTGAACCGTACAATCGACAGGTTTGGAATGGATTCACGACGCTTGACATCAATGAGAAGTTTCGCACAACTGAATTTCTGAAATATTAAATAGCGAAAACAAGGCTGTGTGCCTCATAACAAGCAAGGATTGATAGCGGCGTTAACTACTAAACGACATTTAGTAAACAGTTACGACTTCTTGGTTGCCAAGACAAACGTGTAGATATTACAATGCGTAACTCTCATACGATTTGAAAAAGGGGAAACGAGAGGGGGGAGGGGGAATCGAACGTCAAGTGCGCTAACAAGTAATCCTGCAGTCAACAAGAAATAGCCTTTTAGCTTGAAAAAAGTAAGTTTGCATTTTTCTTATTTAAATGGGTACTGTACCAACCGTAAGTCTGTTTTGTTCCTAGACAGGATTATGTACGTATCCTAATATATCTTACTTTATAGTAATCCTAGTTTTGTTTCCAACCTCTCAACCCTTTGTATGAGTAGCTTATACGTACTTGTGATACATGACATAAAAGCAGACTAAAGGGAAGTTGTCCTCATGATGAGGTAACCCTCAGTTGTCATTAAGTAAATTGAGTAGGGGATTAATGAGACGCGTACTTCAGGTCTAGAATGGTTCTTGAAACTCAATACATGCAGATATATATCGGCTTTATTTTGCGTGAAAAGTGTTTCTTCTAAGGGTCAAGGGAAATGCTAGAAGCTGCTGCCCGATCGAGTCGCATATGGTGGCCCTCCTACTACGGACGGCGATAGCCTATCCATTGTAAAAGAAGAATAAAATGATTAAAAGAACGACGCAATCCCACATTGCTCGAGGTGCTACCATGGTGGAACTAATGCAGGACCTTTATATAAAAAAGGACCCAATTACCGAACTAAAGATGAGGATGATTGATGGTTATATCCAAAAGAAAGTCACCCAGCTACCAACCAAAAACATGGTTCCTTAAACGGCTCAAGAAGGAGAAGATTCTGTGAGAGCAATACAGAAGGGAGCACGAAAAGAAACTTAATATGCAAATATCTGCAAAATATATTAGAGTAATGAGTACTACCAAAAAACTTTATGGCTTAATCGCGTCATGCAAAACAAACAAGGATATCGTTAATTCTGTAGATATGGAATGGCCGGAGTGTGCTGACATAGACAAAATCTGAATGAAAACAAGGCTAGCAAAAGGGGGCCTTCGGCAACTCGTAA
This sequence comes from Varroa jacobsoni, assembly GCF_002532875.2. Lineage (NCBI taxonomy): Eukaryota > Metazoa > Arthropoda > Arachnida > Mesostigmata > Varroidae > Varroa > Varroa jacobsoni. Next base: position 9,258 of record NW_019215396.1, on the reverse strand, counting down.
CCAGAGAAGACAACGCGATTGACCCAATTCGACGGATTAAATAGCGAATTCCAGAAGAAAGTATTTAGGGTAACTCTTAGAGCAATGAACAAGACAGGTGATGATCAATTTTTGGCTTTCTTGAACCTTGGTTATTATTCTCCTGTTAAAGGTAGAGTCGAAGGCACTAGATTGTAACCTTAGTGAGGAAGTCCTTAAAGAAGGAATAAGCTGCAAGATGCTATGTTTGTGGACGAACTTTTTATCTTGTTACACGGCCAGAAAAGAAGAGCAAATAAATTCAAGGAAAATCCTGGTATGTGTTACCTTTCGTGTCAAGATTATTAAATGTCTGAGGAAACTCAAAGACACGGCTAGAGGAAGACAAATAACACTAATGCGACTATAGTTAAAAAAGGAGCGAAAACAGCTCGTATGCGGACACACTGAGAAGATTATATCAACAGGTTGCTCCTACCACACGCAATGTCACAGTGAAGAAGCTCTAGAAACTAAGAAATGGGAAGATACGACTGATCGTGGCAGAGCAAACTACTGCAGGTTTGCCTTTACGTCTGAAGATTGTTATAAAAAAGAAGGAAAAGCTAAAGCTCAAACAGATTTAAGATCCCGCAGAATTATTATTTGAAATATCTCAGAGAGAACGACGTTCCAGAATGTTAAGGACGCCCTGAACCATTGGCCTACATGGCAGGTCGTTCTGAGGTAGATGCGCCAATACCTTTCAGTGCTGAGTCGATTTTTTCAGACTGACTGCAATTAAGCAGTTGCTGAACCTGAGTCTGCTATTCGTAGGCTGGGTCTCATATACGGCCTCAAAATGAGTTTCAGTTGCATGTTTCCTAAAATACCAAAAGATTAGGAATGTGGCAAAGAACTACTGAAATTAAGCGGTAAAGGAGAAAATATACCAGAGATGTGGCACCCCTAGTCATGTGGTAAAAGTTTGCAATGTCACAACGAAATGCTGAAATTACGGCGTAGCCGGGCACGCTGCAAACTCGAGCATCTGTCTGTTCTCTGGAAAGCGGATCGGTAACAGTAGGCGCTGTCTAGAATTCAAATTAAATACGACTTCAGCAATAGCTAGAAAGCTCTAGAGGACCGCAGAAGCCGCTTCTACAGAACAACCGGCAGGCGATGCGACCGAAAGACTCCTGCGCGAACTTGAAATAAATGAGGGTGATACTCGTTCGTATTAGTAGCAAGCGTGGAAACATGTCTATTCTGCAGACCGGCCAATGCGGAAGGTTTGTAACAATAATGATTCTATTTGAGATTATTTAACTGAATTACAATCAAAGCATAGCTGCCCATGCCCTGCTTGATGCCACGACTGGTAGACCCCAAGCGGCGCTTTGCCTCATAACTGAAGCATAAATGACGCTAGCCAAAAGAGATAGCTAATGAATCAAAAAGGACAGGGTCGAGGAGCCCATGTACTGCAAATCACAGGCAAATTGGAAAGCTGTAAGTAAAAAAATCGCATAGGTTTTTCGTAGACAGAAATGCAAAATTTTAGGTGTTTCTACCCATACCGTAGTAGTCCAAACAGCCCGACTAGAAATCTCGCATTTCTCCTGGATAGCCTGGTCGATTCAGCGCTGGATTATTGGTCACTGGCGGGAATTTTTATAGGCGCTACGTTGGAGGGATGAAGTGTCCAAAGAGTGACGGAGAGAATATGGATCTTGCGTAGACTTAACAGTTTGCAGGTCCGCGTTGTCTGACAGGAAAAAAATAGTAAGTTCTCGCTGATAATTTCAGTGATCTTCACTGTATCGTGTGCAAAGTAAATGCAAGATGCAGATAAGGCCAAGAGTGCCCGAGAGGTCGCTGCGCTTTGGAGTAGCACGCGGTGATATGCTCAAGGAGACTCCCAAAATGCGTTAAGAGAAGAGAGAATGTTCAGCTCAGAGGCTATGAAGAGAGAAGACGACATTCTCTTCCGCTATAATAGTGGTGGAACGGGAAGATCAACCTCGATCGACAGGATTGTACCATGACGCGCCAATATATGAAGCTAGAAAAGGTACGGAGGGATTGCCGCGAAAAGCTGGTCAGCTTAGTGCCGGAGATCAAAAGCCTAAAGTGTGGTTTTGAAGCAGATTCAAAGGAACAGAAAGGCGTGCTGGAAATAGGTCCTGGAGACAGTTAACAATGCCAATAAGGCCACCTTTTCAAGATGGTTGGTGGGAAGGTTAAAGATGAAACTAAGGTTATCCTCTCGCCCGATGAAAGAGGCGACATAATAAGGAAGTTATTTACTGGTCATCAGGCGTTCGATCGATCGGTCCAGGTACCAGCTTTGCCTGAAGCCATTCCGGCAGTGCCGGTATATGGGCTTATAGCAACAGAAGAAGGAATCTAGTTAACAAAGACACTCCGTTTTGACAGCGTTACGGCGACGGCTGTCAAGCCTCTTTTAAAGAAATTTCCCCTGGTAATGATTAAGGTTGCCTTAAAGGAAGGAAGTCTTCTCGAGGTTTGAAAAATAATAAGCACCCATTCCGAAAATGGATCCTCGCAGGCCTATCCTGAGGACACTGGCTGAATGGATGCAATTTATAATCGAGAAGCGTATCCAAGACTTTGCTGAAAAGCATGATCTTACGTCATTTGCCCAATGTGATTTCCAAAAATACTGCTCGATTATAACACTAATAAATTGTATCATTGTTAATTATAGTCCATATATATAGAATCCACCAAACCTTCTTACGTAAACCTAAGGACTGATCCCTGGTTATTCTATTAAAGGTCAAAACTTTTCTAATAGTCTTTAATGGAAGAGTATTTTGAAATTGCTTAGGAAAAAAAGGTACCGCATCTGTATCTACCGTGTCGTTCTATTTAAAGCTGTGTCTAGGTATCCTCAGGATCGGACTGTCCAGATTAAAAATTTAATCTTTCGATAAATGCGAATATTCCCTTGAACCTCATCTTAGGCTTGCTAGTACGCAATCTCGTTTTCGACGATGTCTAAAGTTTCCGGCACCTTCTTCAAGATGTAGATTTGCGTATCCTGATGACTTGGTTATCACAGTGGGAGCACACAGACAAAAGCTACTCAAAACGCGGATCAGGGAAGTGTTGACGAAAGTATGGATGATAGATTATTACCTGAGACTAACCCATACACAAAATGCTTTAGTTTTCTTTAGTGGTGTAAAATTAAAATAATAAACATGAATAGATACCGGGGGTACACTGGGATCGAGAAATGGAGGACACTCTCCAACATCCGACAGGCAGCGGCAAAAGTGACTAAGATGATGGGATAATTTGCAGGTAAAGCCAAATAACTTCTGGCTAAGGAAAGGCAAACAGCGTTTTTTAGGTCTATTGCCATTAGCTGATTCAAAGCTTTAATTCGGTTGCCACCGGCGTCGACGGCAATGCCGAAGAGGGCGATACTGCAAAAAGCCCAGCGCATCCCTCCACTCCTTCCCATCTAAGCGTACACGATTGCAAAAATTCCGGCGATCCTGGTCCTAGGAATGATGCCTTAAGACGTTAAAACTGATGAACAACGTAAGCTATCGGAGGACTGCATCCGTACTTTAAACCAGCTGAAAGAAGTAACTATGATTTCCTAGCAAGCAGAGTGATAGAAAACATTGAGAGAGGCGGTTAGGGCTTTCGTTCCATTAATTACTGACCACGGGATCGATAAGCCCGGAGGGGAACTGACTTTTTATGTGACGCAGTTCCTAGGGATGTGTGCGACTAGCTACACAGAATACCTCTGCGGGTACGCGTACACTGTAATGACGGTGCCGAAGTTAATGCTTAGTAGGCGGTATGCTATAACTGGTGCGGTGTCGAAAGCTCATAGAGGCGATAGATGCCGTTCTTCGTGGCTTCATTCGGTACATTTGCAATACAGTTGAATAATCGTACTGGAGACAACGAGTGGTCACAAATGCGGCGGTTGAGAACGAGAAAAGACAGGTGAATTAACTGAGAGCCTGTAACTAACAGTCAAATACGCGACGCAACAGTGGCTCTAGATCGATCCTTGAGGATATAAAATAATTGCAACTAATGAGCAACGACGGAACACTCTTACACATCCATACCATACGTCGACTGCCGCCGGCGAGGCGCGGACTCCTAACGGAAAATGGACCAGAGCACGACAAGCTTCCGTTTGAAGTAAGGGACATTTAAATCAATTCCGACTGAATCTGTTCTTTTCAACCCAACACGCAGTACCAAAGCTGCCTTTCTGGAGTTGCTGTTCTTGGCATTCGATCACCGCATTGAACGGTAACTGGCTGTGCATCGCTAAAAAATTAGAGTCTAGCAAGAATGAAGGCGGTTTGAAAACGAAAAAGATGTGTGGTGATAAGCTGTCGATACGTCACCTTCTAGCCGGAACTTTTCTATTTTATGTAAGCAATCTAAATTTCAAACCGTGGACCAGCCCAGAGGTAGGTTATAATAGCACACGTACAGCGCTACTTTCATTAACGTATTATAGACACGACTCAGAAAATTATAATCAATCAACTTATGGGTTAATCTGGTCGGTTTGTTTAGTGCGTAAGGATCGTTCGTATGAAGAAATAAAACGGCTTCAAGCCAGTTAGGAACAACGAAATAATTTCAATATTTTATTCGTGATATTTTAACAACGACTATCTTATCCAAAAAACGATTTCCAGCTAATGATTACTAGTCCGCAGTGATAGCATCACGGTACTAGCGCCCCAGTCACGTAAATGATCGAGCCGGCCACCTTCACTATTCACACATCATTAGCAAAATGGGCCCAGATACCCTTTTCTAAAACAAGACTGACCACACTCTAATTCGAGGCTAATTGAGTTGATTATCATGTATCGAGTCGAAATTTCTTTATGGGAGAATAAACGTAATTTTGGCGGTTTAATACTCCGGAAAATTTTACATTTGCGTTATCGGGAGCGATTCGGCAGCAGTGTACCGGTTGCCTACAACAAGCGGAGTAAGCGGCAAAACTGCAACATTAACCACAAACCTAATCTGCGCTTATCCGAACCCAGTGATACATTAGACATAGCATATATACTAGAGAGGTCATCATGGGATGTCTTGCAACGAAACAGAAATGCAGTGTGCCCTTTGAGCCAGCAAGTTCACGGTGCCTCTTTGAGCGCGTCTTTCGCTCGCAACTCTGTCGGACTCCTGGAAATTTAGACAGCAAACCATGTCCTCTGAGGGTTTTGTTTCGACTGCGTCAAGGGATGTGGGTACATCGCAGAAATCGGCAAGACGAGTTCGAATCGTTCATTTTGGGACTACAGGCCCTCCAGCTCACGGCTTTTTTTTTTGTCACTGTAGTGGTGCCAATAAGGATTCGACCTTGTGGCTTTCGTATCTCTGCTTCAAACTCGCGTACGTCGAATCTAAATAGATGATCAAAGCTTTCGTTCGCAGATTGGCGGCAGCTTTCGCCATTCGCGAAGCGGACGTATCCCGATCAAAACAACCATAAAAACCTTGCGCGGCTTTGAGTAGTCAAGCGTAATGTAACGGAGCCACAGTGACTGTGACAATGATCTGAGTCGAAAATACTTCTATTTACAGAAAGGAGGCTCTCCAGCACATAAGTATTGTGTAGCAGATATTTATATAGAATTAATTAGCGTGGAACATAAAACCAAATGCTAGTCCTTTCAGAGACAGGCACACAATGTATGCTATATTAGGTACCTTGTGATCGCCATATTTGAGAAATTATTCTGACATTGTTTTCTTTTTATTTTACGCAAACTGTTTTGAGTTCGTCAATTCGTGGAATTAGCGTAGGAAGTTTAAGTTTACACAGTGGAATTGCATTTTGGCGATTTTTAGAGGAAATTTGAGATGAATCGACCACACGAACGGCTTAATGCGTGCCGTTTATACAACCTAGCTAGCTATTGCACACTATCAAGTATGTTATGTAATACGCAATAACTAGATCATACGCATTTTTGTTGTCGATAAGTTGTTCTTTGATTTTGCGTTTAAAATACAAAATATGTCAAATTTGAAGCGGCTTATCTGCGATCATTTATTTTTTGACTTGCTGCGTTCTATTTTTGTTAGAATAAGCGAGGAACGTGTCGCTCCCGACTTAAAGACGTTAACTTTGTAACTATGGCTCAAGATTTGTTGTTATCGAACTTGTTTGTGCAGAAGTACAATGCGTTATTACAATTTTTGTGAGTTATTAGAAACAATTAGTGTACCCATTGCAAGTCATTATATGACTTACTTACGAAGTAATCGTGAAAGATTTTCCACGATTACCACAGCAAAAAACAAAAAATAAGCATTTCATTCGACCAAATCGAACTTAGCTACGTAAGCATCAATATTCATTTATAATAATCCTCGAACCCTGATAGAGAAATTAAAGACTAAAGTAGAGACGAGCGTATCTATCAGCTGCCGGGCTGTCTAGGCACACTTGAACAGTTGGCCGTTTTAAAGCACTTCGGTTGCTTTGATCTTTGTAAATTTTTGCGTCTTGCAGGTTTGTGATCTATGAACAACTCTAATTCAAATCCGCTGCATTTTTACGATGTAATATATATATAAATATATATATATATATATAATTGAAACGCACGACTTTTCAGAATCGCATCTAACTTATAATGGCTTACACGATTCGAGATTACTTTCTCCCATATTTCGTTGGGACTATTTCGCAACTCCTATATTATTCTCGCAAACCCTATACCCCAACAATGTATTCGAACCCGGTTAAATTCCAATTTACGCATACGTCTCAACGGTTAACTCACCTCTATTTAAAGCCCGTACCACGATTTGATTATAAATCAACGTCGCCTCTCAAGTTATATAATTGTTATAAATTATTAATAAGTTAATGAACAAGTCGGCTTTACGTTTAAGGTCAATAAATCGAATAGTAGCATTTACCAGGGGTTAGTGCTTGTTATTATGTCAACGTCATTATATAGATCCTGGATTGGTCAGGTACATGACAAAATATATTATCCTTTGATGGAAGGAACCGGGATACATATTGGTCTCCGATAACGTATTGGAATAGAGTGGTAAGATAACAGAGTACTACAATTGATATAGTCATCGCCGATATTATAGCATTACTTTAAAATGTAGCAGAACGCAGCACATGAACACTAGAAGAGCAGGAATGCCAGGAAAAAGGGTACTGCCGGATATCTGGGTAGCAGTCAGATCAACACATCAGACCCAAGACGGCACCCTCTGCTAATTGCAACTGGAGCAGCCTCGATTTTTTAATTTTGTTTCTTAGTCTCCGTGATCTTTTCGGAGAGAGAGTAATTATGCTAAAAACGAATTTATTCGTATACTCATAGACACAAAGCGTGTTTAATTAAATATATATATATATAGAGGCACACGTTTAAATATAGACCTTGTCATAATTTTTAGAATGGTCAGTTCATACACCTGCCCGAAACATAGCTGTTTTGTAGTGCAGACATAATACAAACTGTGTTTACAAAAGGTCGTCTGCGGTCATTGTGTACCGAAAATGTCCAGTGGGATACCGGGTACAATATGTAGGCTAATTTCGGGCACGTTCTTTTGTCACGAGCATGGTACAAACCAGACGTAACACTGATGACATTGTTATCGTACATAAAAAAAAAATGTGGACAACAGGAGGGCGTGAAATATAGCGAGAAATATCTCACGCAATTTGTGCGCTTCTCATATAGCTTATCAGCAAAGCTAAAACTTTTACGATATGTACATATGGAATAATAATAATCGTATCGTTTCATGTGGAATTAATGATATAGGCACCTTGAATCATAACACGTGCTTGCCTGCATCTACAGCATATCGCTTATATGCACCGTCATCCTACTCGGCCCTTTAGCAAAAAATTGATTTTTCTCCCTAAACTTAAGTTTGCCGTTGATCCCGTGGGCTCACGCTGAAACTTCATCAGCATGCCGTATCATAGGAAAATGACGGGCAGTAAGTTGAATAGGCAAAGTTACGAAAATAGACTAGCCATATCCTTGCATTTCCATGGTAGATCATACAAGCTGCTGACCTTCGTTACCTCTACAGCGCCATCCGCAACGTTAACAAAGAGTCCCAGTTAAAGGCTGGTACTATATTTACGCCATTTTCTTTCTCCTTCCACCGTTGTGCAGCTATATTTTGCTGTCTGTTACTTACGTATTTGTCGCCCTCCTACCAAGTTACCAGCGCCTTGCTAGCCACTATCGGCCGCCATATTCCACACAGTGTCCCATATTGCCCCGGCTGTGGTGTCGGTATCGTTATTATTTTCGGTTTCTATCTAAAACTTTGCAATATCTTCTCAGTTAACTCGAACTAAGGCAAAGCAACTTTGATGTATATGTATCAGGCTACTCATGGCCTATCGGGATCTACATTGAATTTCTATAACTCGACAACAGAAAGGAGAGGCACAGGGTAAGTGGCGCCAAAAACAAAATAGTGATTTGGCAAAAAAGCGGGGTTTTAGCATTCGGGATAGCCACTGAGGCCTTTCTCTTGCGTCTTCCACTTATGGCAAAACACTTTGAAACTCGCACTTTACCGATTTCATCCTCCCCAGCCCCAACGCTATTCCTCTTTAACGGCTTGGCAAAAGTTCGTCTTTTGCTTTCGCGTCTTTTGGGTCACCTAGCCAGTCAGAGAGCCAACTAACGGCGCCATCGTTATGGAAGCAGCGGCGACGATGCTAGCTCGGGCGAATGGTGGTCTCGCTTGAACTTTAGCCGCATTGTTAGCATGTGCAAGACTTTTCCGCGGCGGGGTCGAAAATGCTAGCGAGGAGAAAAGACCTAGAAAGGGAATGGCGTAGTAAGTTTGCTGTAAGTGTACGAAGGTACGTGTGCATCCATGAATGTATAAGGCAAGCGTCTTAAGTGAATTACGGACTATGCGCTTCATTGTTCAAGAGTAAGGACAAAGCGTAGAGGGAAAAACGGAACGGGAGTGCAAAAGGTACTGAAGGGTCGATCACACAGATAGAAATAAAGACAAAAGACGGAGGTGCTTGGCGTATACGATTTTCCTATGGTGGTAGCGTACGGCATTCGGAGCTTAAAAGGGACAGAGAGCTGTGAAGCAGGACTGGGTCTACAGAGCTGTACACTTGGCTCCCATACGAACACAGATTGAGCCGAGGTACTAAAGTAACCCTTAAGTAGCTGCTGCTTTAAGGATCGGAGATTCACAGCTCGTAGAACTTTGTACAGGTACACAGCGTAGACAGCGAAT
>NW_019215395.1:0-14013 GCF_002532875.2 Varroa jacobsoni | reverse complement strand
AATATATATATATGTGTGTGTAAAGCTGTTAAAGGAACACGTGCATATATAATATAATAAAAACGATAGTAAATGTACGTTACTGATTACATAATACTACAATAGTGTTTTTTTTTCGCCTGTAGAAAGCTCGCTTATGCGCTTCAATATACCCACATGTGCGGGTTGGGATGATCTCAAAGCGAAGACGACACATATTTTATTTATTGTTTTTAGTCCCACTAGCAAATTTTGCGCTAAAAGCCTCGTGTGTGGGGACAACTCGAGTGGATGGCTTAAAACCATAAAAACTTGTCCATAAACTTTAACGCTGTTGAGCTTTGTTATCACCACTCAATCTTGGTTGTAATCTCTAAATCTAAATTTCAAAAGCTGGCTTCCACTGTGGGCATTTGATGGACACAATAAAATCCGAGCGCCTTCAACGAGTCCTGTTTTTCGCACTCGAGCCATTCCTTCTCAATCGCTATTATCCGACTCAAAACCTTTCACGTCACCACAGTATAAAAATATATTCCTTTTATCATGGAGAATACTAACCTGAAGGCGACAAAGTGATAATGTACTATAAATAATTATACTCTACGTGATGGCCCCATTAAATGTGATGTGGCTAAATCACCTTCGGGCGTTCTCTGAACCATATCAGCTTCCGGAGCTATGAGCTCTTGATTTTTTCCGGAACTTTGCAATTTATGTACTAATGCATGTGTGTAATACTATAGTTAAGAGTAGGGTTTTCCAAATTTGTACAAGAATAGGCATATGGCTGAGGAAAAAAAACTAATGGGTAGTGTTCGTTTGCTACAATTTTTTTGCGAAGTATAAACATTGAAGATTAGGTAGCGCGTGAGCTTAAAAAAACCTAAATTATGTGTAAGATTGGAACACGATATTTAAGTGTGTCTTCGACATACTACTTTTTGTTAGTTATACATTAATGTTAGCGCTCTGGGGGGGGACGGGGGTTAGTACTTGTGATCTTATTAGCGATATCTTATGTAAGAGAATCTTCGATATGATTGATACGCCAATGCTTGGCCCTTTCTAGGCTGTGAACGCAACTGAACTTTTATTAACTCTGACAAACTTGGAAGCTGAAGCGATTATTCGATTTTGTGTACCCCAATGCCACCGAGAATAAAACGTAGCAATGTGCGTTGTCGTCCTATGTCCATGCCGTACGTTGTCGATCGTCGCATCACATCTATGAGGAGTTTCAGACACCTGAAGTACCTAACGACATTGGCCGTTTCCCTCCCAAGGAATATGGCGCGAAGTGGCCTTGCGAGAAAGCGCGTCGATTTACGCATGTATCTATTGATACTGCCACCAAAGTCGGTTTTTTCTAGTTTGTTTTCCCTTGTCTGATGTGGGGCACCATTGCCTATGTACGTACATGTAATATGTCGTCGACGTAACGACAGTGATCTTCACACGAGTGCACCACACGTGTGTCTATCTATTCTGGACTCATATCGTAAAAATCCTATTTTTCACCTTCAGTATTTTCATTACGATTCTGTAACATATGTTTCGAGTAACTTCATATTAAGCCTGAAGGAAGCGTTTTGTCCACGATCATAGGACTTCGTTTTTCTGTCCGGTAAAGGCTCCCCCTCTGCGATTAACCATACTATTTCCGTTTCTAGGAAGTTCCATTGAAAACATGTTTGCTTAGCGTTTTTGACAAAGTCGAAATGAACATTTGATCAACGACGCCTTATAAGTTTAAGCTTATAAATAGTCATATAGGAATGCTGGTAGATAGCCAGCCAGTGTGTAGTCGTAGATAACGAGTTATGTAAACACATACCAAATTACGATTGTTTGAAGGATACTCTAATAATTTCGACACGTTTTAAACAAATACCGTTGTAGCGGTATCGATAACTGTATGATAGGTAGTGTTTACAGAAATCTCTACAGCAACTTATACGATCTACTGTTATCTCTATCGATATTTTGCTCATTTTTGACGATGTGAGATTAATAACATGTACAGCATATATATATATATATATATTAGTTGGTACAAAGGCGCAATAAACGCATCTAATATTTCGACAAGTCATAACAGTTTGTATCAAACGTCAGCGTTTTTTTTTTTTGCATTGATAGAGCGGTAGATTTGACTAGACGCCACACAATAATAACACAGTTGGTCTCCCATTATAAATTGTACAGAAGCTGAGGGCAATATTACTGGTACCTAGCGATTTAGCCAAAAGATCTGTAAACGAGATAGCAATTCTGTGAAAGTTAGACTTAGGAACGATGCTGACAATCTATCGATGTGGCCATATATCGGAACGTTTCGGTGCAGTAGACTCCATTTATTACACTGAAATAACTTTATTCAACTTCAGAAACATCAATTGCATTTTTAATTAAATTTATTTATTTATTTAGAAATTAATAATTGGCCACTTCACACACTAGGAAACTGGTATTATATCCATAGTGAAGACCTAAACGTGCCGTCTTGCGTGTAACAATGGTCTTACACTCTGAGGCCTCGTAAGAATAAACGAGATCTCCAAGCCACATACTGTGTCATCGTGCACTCTTCTTATGGAATTTATACTTTCCAATATTCTCACCAAAACCAAAAAAAGACCGAGAAGACCTTAGGAAAGTGTGGAGCGATATAGACTCGCAGGCTTTTGCCACATTGAGATGCCACGATGCACAATAGCTGCCCGTAATATAGTTTAATTTGTCACAAACAGACAGCTGTGATTTACTTAACTGTGTTATCTAGTTGAATAATGAGCAACGGCCGCAACGCTCTAATGATTTAGAATAGAAGGAGCCCATGACAACAGGCTTATAATGCTAGCTTTTGCTTCTATGTACAAGCGTAGCCATTTTCGGAGGCTTCTACACCCAACCATGAATTATGAATAGGTTATTACTAATTATAGTAAAACATACTTAACGCGCGATCTCGACGGGACCGTCTTCTTTAGAAAGTTGCTGATCATATGGCTTAATTCTAAGCTCTAACTCAATGACTTTTTCAAGCTAGATTGGCCTAAACGACAGTTTCACGTTTGTTTTTTTTGTTTGGAAGTTTTAGAAGGAACAACATCATTAATTATACATAATTATTCTACACATTGCAATGCATGATATGGGGGCCAAAGGCGGTAGCACGTTATGCACTTTAGAAAACCGGCCCGTTCTCTGGAGGGAGCACTTGGACGTTTCTTGCACTTCAGTAGCATCCCAATTTAAGTTCAGGTATAAGCGTATTCGCCCAAAAAATTTTCACCTATGGCTTTTTCTTATTTGTCTGATGGAGCTACAGTGCAGAGTTAGTTCAGCGTTATGGAAACTACTTCTTTCTAGGTGTAGAAACGTCTTGAACCCGTGTATAAACGATGACGTGTACATAGGCAACAGGGTTTTTTAGCAGGAAAACAAGCATCATAGGTATGATCTATAGCCATCTTTTGTTTTTCAGCAACTCTATACACCTTACGGAGCCACAGAAGATAGCCTACAGACGATGTAGCCTTGGATACTCAGTTCACTCAGGGTTTCAAAAATTATAATTATCTGTAGCTCAATGAACACGGTAGTAAATGAAAAACTGTAGGAAACGTAGCAAACGTAAAAGTACCGTTGTAGGCTAGATATGGATACACGAGGCTAGTTATCCAAAGGCATTCCTTAATTAGACAATGCTACTTTCTTTAATGACGTCCTGCGTATCGTACAAGCTTATATTGTTGTTTTTGGTCCTGCTGTAACGCATGCCTATAGGAAAGGGGCTACCACAAAAGAAAGCTTAGAATAAGCAAAAATCATATTTGATTTGTTCGCTATTCCGTCCTAATTTGTTTTTTTTTCGTTTCTACTTGCAGTTTGATTTAACAATATCATGATCTTATCTACGTTGTAACGCCAAAACGCTAACTGATCAGTTTTACGGTGCGTGACCTTTGCATTGGTGTTCATTTTGGTGCAGACGGTACTCTAGCAAAAGGTGTACTTTTATGCCAAATCAGGCACCTAAAGATGACTAAATAAGATTAGATTAAAATAATTTCAACGATACGATTTCGGACATGATTTTTGCGAAATCATCTAAGCACGATTGGCTCCTGTACGTTGGCACGCCGCTTGCCATATCGCTTGTATAATCAATGAATTCATCGTATTGACTGTACAATCTGTTTTGGGCACTGCAAATGGGCGCAGTTGCGTTTCGAAAAACGTGTACTTTCTTAGTGCGTTTACGTCAATTGTCGACCATTAAATGTACTATTCATTTTATATGTAGGCCATGTAGTATATCTGTGTTCCTCATAACAAAGTCTGAACATATAAAGCCCCTTGTCGGCAATTCGAAAACTCCCAGCCCATGATGACCAGCCCAATCATGATGCGTATACTGCTGCTGTTGGCCTGGACTCATGGCATTACGTTAGTATAAGCCTCTGGGTGGAGTCAGCGGGAAAATAAATCGCCCGAGCAGACGTAGCTGTGTTCCTGTCTATCTAGGGAGAAATGAATGTCTTTGTTGCCTGACGTATATAATAATAGTATTAGCATTTATTAATATAGTTTATATGTGATGTGGGTGTAAGAGGAGAGTGTGTGCTATTTGGATATTTCTGTTTTACGTTCACATGAGAAACCTTGTGACCAGTTTTTTTTTTATAAGCTAGGAACATATGCCTGGGTCTCATAACGCGACAAAAGGGTACGGGTCGGGAAGGTGTATGTGAATATCCGGATTGAGTGCCACAAGAACGTAAAATCAGCCTGTGCACTAACGTGTTAGCTCAGGATAGTTTATTATTAGTGTCTTGTAGATAAACGGCAAGCAATACTGCTACGAAAACCCACTCTAGAGGCTATTCACTTGACAGTCCGTGACTTGTTAGATTTAACACTTTTATTAGAGCAATAGGTTAACCGTAAAGCAGTGCCTGCTCCTGCACATATTCATGACAGTCAACTATAGTTTTTAAACCTTTGATATAGGTTTAATTTCTATTCAAATTGAAGTACCTATGATCTCTTAGTTGGACGGTAACTGATTTAATCATGTGTTGTGGAAGATTTCCAAAGACAATTTCGACATCAGGTTAATGTTTTTATTATTTTCCTATAAAGCTGTTGAGATTTTGAAAAGAACAAATGGTAATATGTCGATGAAATGTCTAACGACTGAAGTAAATCATCATGGAGAAGACTCTAATTGTAACTTCTGTATTTGCGCCACCGCGAAGTGTGAGATGAAGCCTTGTTGCACACCAGGACCGGTGTAGCCTTGTTCGCTCATTTTGGCTGCTTGATGCGGAGTGTTTTTATCATCTCTCCTAACTTTTCGTGGCCGCAAGGTTGTACTGAACGACACTTCGCGAAAAAACGTGTTGGATCACTGAACAAACACGATGCGTTTTGACAACTGAACTTTTACTTTAAAGTGACCCCCCGCCAATTTAGTTGTATTCATGTACTAGCCTGATCGTCTGCAATCGTCAATTGAGGATGCATTTTTTTGCATCAAGTGCACTACTTGTTGTAACAATGAGTCATCCCTGCTGTACGGTGAGAGCAAAGCGAACTTGGCGTCTGTTTTTGCGTTTGAGCGTTTTGATTGCTGTTAATATATTGGATTCTTCATCAATATCGTATTTTTACGTTCAGCAAATCTGAATACTGACAGCTCTGCACACATCAAGATGGCTTGGCTTCGGCCATAGCTCTCAGATCGTCGCTATTCACCTTTGATGAAGACCTTTCAGGAGACTAATTCTTGAGTTGGAACTATCCATTCCAGGAGTTTTTTCTACAAAAGGTCAGAGCTGTTGCTGATAGTAGAATCTTCATAGAATACACTATTTATACGGCTGGCTGGCTGGCTGGCTGTCTCTGCCGTTGTAGTTTCATGATGAAGCTCGTATTCGTAAACCAGTCTAATTCTCTAGATTCCCATAACTCATCTGCGGGAAGTATGAGTAATGACTCCGGGTGAACAGTCTTGGATTTCAAAGAATACACGCACATGTCGCATATTGTCACAATATGTCGTGCCATTATAAAATAATCTTGAAATATCAGATTAATATTTACCGTACTGAACAATGTAATATCAGTAAGAACAAGTTCCTTCCTCTACCGCTTTCTGTTCACGTTAAAGGCTTTCAGCTCCCTGGTGAACTTAGTGCCGCTATGGCGGTCGAGGGCAACTGGAAACTGTCAGGGGTATGTAATAATGCTTACGGTGATCAGACAAAATCGCCGGACAGTTGAGCACAATTTAAATGCATGGCTGGTTGACAAAAAGATCAGTATTCTGACCACATTCCGCTACTTCAAGCGACATCGTCACACATCACAAAAGATTATAGAAATAAACGAATGTTGCAGTTGGGTTAAGCATTTCCTGCCCAATTCCACTACGCTGCACTTTCGTCTCGTTCCAATTCAGTCTAGCAAATCCGTGTGAAATATCTTTTTTTTTTTAAATTTAACTTGTCAGTAAACCAAATTGAAGGGGGCTGATTTTCAATATTCTTTTTGCAACTATATCATAGAAGGATCAACAAGCAGTCCTGTTTAATTGTTCTCACTGAGTTACTACATCCGGATTTCATTAAGATACATGTGCATATAACTGCTGATATACCACTAAAAATACTAAATAACTTACATGATAAAAACGGGCCGATAAGTCTCTTGTTCGATAGTATGCATTCGTTTGATAGCTATTGCTTTTGTACCGTTATATCGACGCTGCCTCAAAAAAGTTCGAGCGGTTTAACAATTACAGCAGAATCCTGCCCACTCCCAACAGATCTGCAGAAGCGTCTAAACCGCGCACTACGGGTTCCCTCATCAGGATCTACGTCCTGGTTGTGGTAATTTGTTTTGAAATGAAAATGGTACGTAACCTAACGAGGAAGGATTGATTGAATGTTCAAATAATCGAGTTATGTCTCCTAGCGTTCAATAGATCTGCGGTGCTAATCCAATTCTTACGAACGTATCTGGATATCGGGTAAGAGATACGTGCAGCTCAATCGACCTATTGTTATTTCCCTCCCCATCTGCCGTTCCCTAAAGGTTATTCTGCACATACTCGAAAATCGCTCGTATCGGATCAAGTGAGGTATGGCAATGCATCTCTGGGTGTAAGACATTTTGCTATGTATTCGGAATTCTTTAACGCCACCTTTTGTTACCGCATTGAAGGCAATAATAGGAGTTGTCATAAAAAGAATTTGCGTAGCAACGAGCTAAATATTGCGGAAACCTCTCAGGTGAAGTTACCTGACTTGGACTATTAACTGCAAGAAGGCTCCGCATCTGAGGAAGACTTTTGTGTATGTGTATTTTTTAACTTGTGTCCAGTTATTTTGACCAACCGTTTTGGCGTTGGAGGGCTCACGGCAATTGTGCCGAAACGGCTCAATGTTCAGTAATAGTCGTCGGGATATCGTTTATCATGGGTTCATGCTGCACGGCTGTAAGAAGTACTATCAAGCAATTTTAAGAAATCTGTGCGAATCGATCGGACGCAAGAGACCTGCACCGCGGTAGAGCAAACCCTAGTTTCCCAATGTGACGACCTACACAAAGCACTTAGAACAGTTTTTGCAAAAAAAACTCGTTTGCATTGCTCCAATTCTGTACCTAGCCGCTTTCGACTTTTTCCCGTTCGTAACGCGAAAGAAAAGTCTGAAGGGGAAGTCTTTTGACCCGTTAGAAGAAAAGGTAAAAGGAAACTCGCTGGCCGAGCTGACACATAAGACCCATTTATTTCAACTAGATAACAATCATGATATTTTCAGAATGAAGGTCTGTATTAACTTGGGTCTCAACTGTCTTTCAGAGCTGTACGTTTTTTTCAGTATTGACATGGAGAGACAGCTTGTTCATCACCCATAACGAGTTGCTATTAGTGGGATTTGCAAGGGGGGAGGTTTTGAGGAACTCTCTCAAACATAGAGCCCACACTAAAAACAGCACGAATGTCCTGGGCTGCGTCAGCGGCTTTCTGACTTCGGCAAAAGGCAGAAAAACAAACGTTGGTGAAAATACATTCTGGTCGGTTATGAACATTAACCTTTGAAGCCTGAACTCGAGACAAAATCCCATTCTCTATGAAATAAAGTTATAACGGGTTTATTGACTTCCAAATTCTATATAAACAAATGGGGAGGAGGTAAGGGAAAGAAAAATATCGATGAAGAAACGCCATTAAATATGTTAAAAAAAGTTGCGAGTAAAATTAGAGCTGCGGACGCATCTATTTGCGTGCATACAGCATCGTAGTGGGTCGAAGAGCGCACTTTGTATTCGATCTGTGTATTCGATCGCACTTTTCGTGGAGTGTACGTTGTTGGCGAGACTTAAACTAGTAATGACACGTTAATGCCACACTGGTCCAGTTTGAAGTTTGCGTAAAAGACTTTAGTGAGGGGAAAGCTGATCAGACACTACGTTTATGCCTAGCCGTCATTACTGTAATGCTTTCAAAAAGGGTTCCCGTTGATCTGACCAATTGATAGTTCCGTAATCGTAATAACAATACGCGTGTAATGACGGCAGCCATAATCATTATAGCCAACAACACGTCTTGTACGTCCCTTTGCCGATAAGAAGCACGGGTATCGTGGGTCCATATTTCATTGATGCAACAGACCGGAGAGCGAAGGACCGACCGAAAGAGCATACCATCATATTTTACATCAAGGCTGACACTTCGTAATGTAAGCCTGCTCTTCATAGGCTTCGACGCGCTTCGGCCTTATAGCTGTTGGACACCTAATAAAGCTCGTAATTAATATTTGGAATAACAATTAAAAAAACAATACAAATGGTACATTTTAACCGCTTGTCTATCTTGCAGCAATGAGACTACAGTATTAGAGCAATTAATCCGCTCGAGAAAAGGCAGTTAATAATAGTCATTGAAAATGAGATGGAATCAGGTTGACTTTCTGAGAATTTGAGTGAGAACCAACTGTGGAATAATAAAAATTACTGGTGCGTATTCGCGGATTACGGAGGTACTACCGGGTGTCTTGGACCAAAGTAAGTATCGAGGTCGAAGATATATTTCTTCACTTACTTTCTAGGTACACTCATAGGCGTACATAGTCTTAATTAATTACTAGACCAACGTTTGGGCGTTGTCCTGCGGCCGCCGCCGCAGATTATTCGCCGTTGATTTAGCTAATTTGATTCATTGATGTTATACAAAGCCAAGCGTAAGCCTTAACTTACGTCAACAGTTAACCCTTTGCAGCTATCGTGCCTTACTTAAGCCAGTAACCTCATCAGCCGGTTTTAATATGCATGAATTTGATTTGACTTGATTTGATTTACCGCTAGTCTAATAGAAACTAGCGTTAAGTTATAAATTTGCAGCACTAGTTTTATAATGTCGTTGCAGCTATCTCTTTCCAATAACTTTATTTCTTTGATTCAGGCAACTTGCTATGAACCCGGATACCCCATCTTAATGTTTCAGCAGTTCTGTTATCCCGTTCCACACGTCTCATTAGCATCAGCGCATTCTAATGCTTGATTCGTATAGTGTATAACATCAAGCATCATTGTATCAAACATACTATGTAGCAACGATATTTTCCTAACAGTAACTTCGCTATTTTGGTAGTCTTCTTTCTCTTTGGTTTTCTCGAAGAAAATGAGCTATGATGTTTAATATTGTATTAATTATCAACCATTATCAAATATCATCCATAGCAACCAAAAATACCACATATAATAATAAGAATAACAAACATAAAAAGTTACCCTGTAACTGTTACCCCCATAAAAGGTTAATGCTGTGTGCAGATGAACAACTTGTTAGCTTTTCATGGCTATCATACAAATTTTCGAATTATAATTACGCCAAAAAAACCTCGTTCAACTAATGATTATCAACCGAAATGGAGATGAAAATTATTTAGGGTTCATTGCCCATTCCGCCAACCAACCCCAGTCAGTGTAGCGCTTATTATAAACGTTTTCAATAAGAATCACCACTTTACGTCTAAATAAAATAATGTCTATACGTCTAATAATAATAATCGAAATTGTCCATCCAGGCTCACTTGTGCCTCCGTTTCGTAGAGCGTGGAAAAACAAGCAAACTTCCTATATAGGACATTATTCCTATTATGTATCGAGCAACCATAAGAAAATGCTTCACATCACAAATATATTTAAGGATATTTCAAGACATATTCATCCAGCGTGCTCGATCTCACAACAGCTTTATTCCGGACGTGGCGACCCGCTAAATGTCAAGCCAATCCGATTACTTCAAAGGATCGACAAAAACAAGCACGCAGATATAGATTTATAGTAACATAGACCGGCAAGTTTCATCTCCGATCTGTTCCGTTGTTAGATGAATTAACACTGATACAGTAATGTTATATCAAGTCTAATATAAGAAACAAAATAAGCCAATAGTTATCCTGCCGTAGTGATCTTGTTTTAGCTAACCCAGTTTTTCAGGGGGCTGCTGTTTTCCAATGAACCAACGTTAGATTGACTATGGTTTTTGTTTAGTGTTGACCAATTGACTTTGCTCTGAACGTTAGGTTAGAACGTTAAGAAGCTAGCCGTTGGCCGATGTCCGAAAACTTAAGTAACTTAAGCAACGTTCTCATTCGTAGAATCGACTAATCTATTGGTTACTGGAATACCAAAACTTTAATTTTTTTTCATAGAAAAGATTTAGACATGCTATATCAAATGAAGATTGATTCTTTTACCCAGACGCTATTGAGGTCTAGAAGCTTTTCCCCTCTTCCCCTTACATATTCTACTTAATGAGTATTTCATAAGGATTTGTGTTGGGTTGTTGTTGTTGTTCATGGGATTTTAGCAAGGCTTGGGGATCGCTTTTTGTTAATAAATGGCTGTGTACCTTATTCTGAATGGAGACGACTAATCGATACGTATTGATCAGCATCTGCAGCAGGGTCTGTTCCTGATACGTCACAAAGACTTTTTATGTTTCGTTGATACTGAAGAATTTTTATTTGAAAATTAATTAGAGATTTTTGTTACGAAAATAAATTATACACTTGCCGCTTTAACCCTTTAAGTGACATTTATTCGAAATTCGCTCAAATGACCACTGGAAACCCATTTTCACCCTCACTGTCGCATAAACAACCCGAAATGGCCAGCAGGGTTTTTGCAATTCTAACTAAAAGTCTCAATTTTAGCTCAAGGTGTATGTATTGCATTTTTATTCGCTTGATCAAGATTTTGGAGCAAAAGAAAAGACGCGCTTATGAAGTTTTCACCGTCTAAATGATCATTTCGACGGTGAAATCGAAAATTATTAGCTGCTAGTAAGAAGTTGAGTTTTAATTCAGCTCATCGAAAGCTTTCGATTGGTACCAACAAATACCTCACAGACACCCCCATGTAAAAGCATTTCACCCTAATGTCAGCTAAGTTAAAAGGCTACCATATTCGATTTTTTTTTTTGCCTTTTCCAGGCTCGACTATTTTTTGTCACCTGCATTTTTACGCAGCTCAACGAGATCCATAGATTGGTGTAAAGAATTGATGTCAACAAAACGGTACTTCGCGTAGAAATTTTTTTTTTTTTCCTTCTCAAAGAGTTATTTAGAGAATATCTCAAAAAACTGTTCGTCGTATCAGCTAATATATTTTCCTAAAAAAGCACCTAAAGGTTGTTACTCAATGTATTTGTTACCGTTTCACCGCAGAAGTGTCCACTTTGGATAAAGGGAAACCTATTGCCTTTTTTTTATTCAGCTTGTCAAAACCTATCGATAAGGATTACTTGCCCCCGTCCGTAGAGCACTGCGTCAAGTTGTTGATTTTTCAAAGGACATTTTTAGCTTGAGAACTGGGACTTAGGTGTAAAAGCATGTGCGGAGGGTCGATTTAATTCGACGAGAACCTTCAAAAATTATACTGCCCTATAAAATTGACGTGTAAGCATTCAGCTACGATTTTTTTACCTTTTCTTCGATAGAAATTTCACCCGAATCGAGCCCAGCACAATCCGTACAACTTTTTCATAAACGCTTCTTTTCACTTTTTCTTATATATAAAAATATTTTCTTATATATGTATAAAAAAATTCCTATAAAAATTGCCCTCAAAAAGAGGGAAATCGCAAAAAAATAAACGATGTATTGAAATTAACCTAACGCTCTATAGGATGGAAAAAATATTTTTTTTTCTGAGGAAAGTTTTTATCTAATCGACTTTATATGCACAACTAGTTTCAAATTGGAATTCTAGCGACTGAGAAAAAAGCTAGCCCAGTAAAGATCAATTTAGGTCGATAGAAGTATAGACGAAGCTTTAATAATGTACAAAGTACCTAAACGAACAAACCCCAGTGCTCGACAGCTTACCATGCTGCATGGGTTCTGTTATCCCATTGTAACTCTCCGGTTAGAATATCGTATTCTATTATCCTGTCTCAACAGTTGTTGGGTATTGTCATTATATAGCTGAAGTGATGCTGATTTCCCATCGTAATTCTTCAGTTACCTTCTTAATTTCTTCGAAGTAACCCGTGAACGTATCGTACAGCCCAAAGAAGTAATTGAGCTTGTGTTTAAAGTGACCGATAAAAAAACGCACAAGTTTTACTCGCCTCGTATATCTAAAATTAACCGTCGCTGTTAATGTTTAATTAAGAAGTTTTAAACTGGGATTTTACTTCAGCCGGGCCCCGGATATTCTATAGCAGTTCCCGCTCTAGTACCGTATCGACATGGCGCAATAATTTCTATTATTTTGTATCTGTTTTTTTTGCCTTCCTTTGACGATCACCGGTTAGAATCAGCAATTATACAAACATTCCTCAAAGTTTAATGCACTTCTTACGTATTATGAGGTGTCAAAGATATAGATTGTTTCGTAGGAGTAAACCTTTTAAGGATCGTTGGCAATGGCAAGGTAGCCTAAACGACCAATAATTTGTTAACGCAGATCCATCAGTCGGGCATTGTGCTGGGCTGGACACGTAGTACATTGGTGCACTGTTTACATAGAATAAAATTTGTTGCTGGCAGTTGACTTCGTTCTTAAGCATAACAGCCTTATAACAGTCGCATCTCGATCAATCTCGATGTCTTACGCTAGCTAGTGTTAGAATCGAGTAGCGCAGTCGCTGTCCTGCAGGAAGGGCCGGCCCGTCTTAGAACAGACCTATAGCCGCTCTGAAAGAAACTGGCCTAATTTATCTAGGCCAAAGAGTCTATTTGGATTAAAATGAAATAGTTATTTAATCGGTTACAGCTTCGTGACAGTGTTAGTATTCTGATTAGTTCTAAAAATTTTCATCGCCGAAAGCCGAAAGAATAGAAGGCGGCGCAAGGGCTAAAAAAGCGGAGGCACCGCCCAGCGTTTGTAGTACCTGTATGGGTCAGTTCAATTAATTATACACCGTGCAGCGGCTGCAGAATTCGCTGCGCAATCATGGGAAGGAAAGAACACACTTTGAACATGCCCTAGTAAATTGAAACGCCTGTCCTAAAGGCCACTTAATTAGCGTGTTTTCTAGGGACGGTTACAAGTCCTGTCTATTTTAAGGCCAAGTTCTCAAACATTTTTTGGTTACCATAATTCAACAATAACTTCTTTATAGAGTAGTATTAACAGTACGCGTTATACAAGAGCTTCTTGTGTTTTAAGGTATAGACAGACGGCAGCATGCATTTTACAGATATTTACAGTAGACCACAAATATCGCTTACAATTCATCATTATAACACGAAGTAACGCTCACATACGGATCACACGAGCACAAGTTGTTACTCATATTATTCTAGATTTTAGAAAAGTCAAGCTGTGGCAAAGCACACTCTCTCGTTCAGTTTGGCTCTTTTAATAAGGACAAGTATGTGCAAGTTTTAAAAAACGTAGTTTTTTAGTTTACCTACGGCGAACCTGTCTCACTACAGTGAAATGTTTATCATTTAGGAACGGTCCGTTTGGTTTTCGACAGTACACATGTTTCTGTAGACTGTG
>NW_019215394.1:0-14068 GCF_002532875.2 Varroa jacobsoni | reverse complement strand
TATATATATGTTTTGTTGTAACATAACTTGTTTATGTATATACAAAATACAGTCACAGAATTCCTCATATGCATAGCGTGTCATATTTCGGTCGCAATAACAGACCTCAAGTTTGCTGTATTATTATGAATATATGCATGCAGAGGTGATTGATGGTTCAAGGGCAATTGTATTCTGGAGATATTCAATAGTTGTGACAAATATAGGGAATATAAATTCAACAAAATCTGTGGTCAATTGGCGTGACGTTTATTGGGAAATATTCTCGCTTTGAATACAACTTCCTTCGTTTTCGTTTGCGTTTGTCAAATACAATGGTCATACATATAAATCAAACGTTCATTTCGTTAAACTAGGTGCAATATAAATCAGGGTAACTATTGTAATCGTTCAGCAGTCGGAAGTATGAGGACACACTTGGTAGATGAATGCGATGTCCTTGTGTTTATACTGAAGAAGTTAGTCATCTGACGAAAGACTTTGGAGTACATCAACATCCTCAAAGTCGATAAAAAGTATCTTTCTTTTGAAGTGATCTTCGATAGCGGCAACATGCTCCTTTTCTTTGAGGTCGTCCGGGTTAATGAAATTAATTGCGACGCCGGTTTTACCGAAGCGGCCCGTACGTCCAATTCGATGGAGGTATGTCTCGAAGTCCGGCTGACCTTCACGGTTAAGCGGCAGGTCGTAATTGACGACCAGGGATACCTGATAATCAAAAACAAACGATGAACCTCATGATAAGACAAAAAAAAGACTGCATAGAATAATAGCTCATTCGATACGACAATTACTTAGATGTAGGTGAGTTTGCTTGTTTTTAAGAAAACAAAACCTTTCCACTGGGGGCCCACTAATTTCCCGAAGTATCGATACTGTACACTGTTTAGCATCTCTCCCTTCAAGCAAAATATACCCTATATCGTTTTCTTATTCTATACGACTATGTTTAAATGCTTCCAGTACGAATGCCTCTAGCCAGCATTCTCGAAATGACAAATACAGAAATGGCAGAATATGGATGGTAAACTATATGTTTCTTATCAATACTTCTCATTTCTTATTAGCGTTCCAGTAAACAAATTCGCTTGCCTGCTCAATGTCGATTCCTCTGGCGCATAAATTCGTGGTGACCATTACTTTTTCGAGACCGTTGCGGAATCGCTCGATCGCTTCAACTCGTTCCTCCATGGCAAGATCACCCATTAGGAGACATACATTCTGATCTAACTCCTGTAAAACAAGTATTTTGATATGAAAAACAAAGACATGTAGTTTATTAATCAATCTCTTTACTGGGTTGTAATAACGGCGCCTGTAAAAGGACTGTATTGTAAGATAAAAAAAAAAGCCTAGTTTATACTCTAACGGTCTGACTAGATATGTAAACAAGTCTATACCAACCTTCATCGATCTGGTGATTTTCACAGCTGACATTTTTGTTTGACAGAAAATAACGGCCTGACCGACTGGCAGCGTAGAATAGATATTCTCAAGAGCCCGCATCTTATCGTCTTCTGTAGGTGTATGCATAACAAACTGACGGATGTTTTCCAAAGACTCTTCTTCACGTTTCAATGTGATCTATAAAAGCATTCAATTCACGCACACAGTTCAACTTAGTAAGAAGGATGGTGCTAGTTATTAGGACATCCATAGTAATCTGAGTACGGCGTATTAATGTAATAACAACAGTATGCTTTAAGTTAGGATTCGAATAACAGGCCATGTAGTTTTCTTTTATATACCTCACTCAACAGTGTAAATAAAGCATCAAAAGAGAGAACAATGACTAGTCGACAAACAATACTTTAACAATAAGCAAAAGCAGAGAAAGTTCTATACGTATTTTGTTCATACCTTAATACAAGGTTCAGGAATGATCATATCCGCGAATTTCATAACTTCATCGTTATACGTAGCGGAAAACAGCATCATTTGGCACGAAGGGGAAAGGCGACTATGTAAGCGAATGCTTTGGTCGTGATGTCCTGTCTCCGAAATCATTACGTCCGCTTCATCAAGTACGAACACCTAGTGTAAAGAGTAATGAAATAAAAAAGTTAAAAAAAGTGGAAGATAACTAATATTATCTTTGTCTCCAAGGTGAGATTTGAAAAGCAATGATTTCGATGAAAATATACAGGAATCATGTAGTAAATAATATTTTAAACCAAAACACACCTTGATCTTAGAGACGTCAAAAAATTTTAATCGCCACGCCCAGTCGATCATTTTTCCTGGAGTTCCTATCACAATCTGTTCGGTAATCACCGTTCCCTCAGGCATCACCTAGAATCCAATCCGAAAACAAACTAAGGAGTGCTTATCACCACGTGCCTATTTCAACGCAAAAATAGCGGTCGCCTAACCATGTGACTTAAATACATGTTGAGTATGAAGTAATACTGTAACATTGTCTAAGAACGAGTCTTACGGAATATAGCCTACCAAGGAGTACTCAATACTATTTATTCCAAAAGCACAATAGTCTTTGCAGACGATTTGACGTTAGTGGTCACCGCTAAAACCGAGAAGAACCCTTAAAGAGGATGTTGAATAAGCACTATGAACTGCAACTTTCGTAATGTATGCGTAACGCTATTGCATATATTACGCACGCATTTGTTATGTCTACATAAGGACAACGCGTTTGGCAATCCTAACGGACCAGACCTTCCAAATTATCAAAAATCCCAAACATACGTTCTGCTAATTCTCACCTGTCCGCGTACTGCAAATTTGACCTCAATTTTTGGGCAAAACTGCAGCATCTGACGACAGACGTCAGCGGTTTGTTTGGCCAGCTCAAAAGTCGGGTTCAAAATGAGTATCTGTGGGTGACGCAAATTTTCATCCACTCGACTCAATGACGCCAACAGAAATGTAGCGGTCTTCCCTGTACCGGATTGTGACTGCGCAATCATATTGATGGGAGGATCCGCCATAAGAGTTGGAAGAGCTGTTTCTTGGATTTTTGACGGTTTTTGAAAGTTCATTTTGTAGATGGCGCGAAGAAATTCATCGCGCAATTTGAGCTCTTCAAACGTATGAACGGAGTAAAGTGGCGAGTTAGGATCTGACCGCTGAATTTCGATCTCATTTTTGCTTTCCAGTAGTTTTGAGCGAAGGAGCTTTTTCATATACGAAACCTCGCTTTGTGACACCTCCCTGCAAAAACGTGGAAAATTAGTTGATGTGGCGTTACATGAAAAATAGCACTGGTGACACTGCTCTAAGTGAGGTATGCTGGACTTGGAATACAATGTACACTGCAAAATGACATGAAATAATACGGCGCCACGAATTAGAAGTAATAGAATAGCAGCATATATTTACAAAAAAAAAAAAAACAAAAAAACGCCCAACGAATTCTTTCAACTTTAAACCGCTTTAGGTCATTGTTGTAGTTTGCTACGTTTATTAACCGTATTGCTGCATTATTTGTATCACTGCTGTATTAACTATTTTTATTGTGGGTCTTTTAGCTATGTCATTGCCCTATCAAACCTTAGAATACAAAATAATTATTTGACTGGATTCCCCCCATTTTTCTTATATTATTCACAATAGCTATAATTCGGGAAACTATATTGACATGGAAGTAAACATAATGGAACACAACATGCGCAGCGCTTTCACAGCCGAAAAATGGAAGCGCCATAGGTAGTGTATCAATGTGCGTGTTTACGTAGAACCTGCTACACATTATCCAAAATGCTAATATATACCAAAGTAAAATTATGGTCGCGCGTAAACTAAACTCGTTGTTAGAGGGGTACATACAGAGTACCTAAAAGGACCAGCTTGACTGAGGTATCATCATCCCGAGATCGAAGCTAGAGGCATGCTTTGGCGGCTCAAAACAGAAAAACCATTTCTGTTCTGATGTAGCGAATAGTTAAATATTAGCTTTTCTACTCACTTTTCGACGTTGGGATCATCGCCCGCGCCAGCCAGCGTTCCGCCCGCCTCTTTATTGAGTTTGGCTGTCTCTAGCTTGTTTTGCGAGCCGGTCTTGGTCTCTGACGACTTCTCCCTGTTGGCAGAAGAAGTGGCTGTGTCGACCTTTGGTTCGCCGCCGGCTTCTGACATGTTTGCTGCTGTTCGGCTTTATGGGACAGCCAAACCACAAATAATTAAACAAGTACTTTTACACAAACTATAGCAGCTGCAAATGCTTTTATGGGTTAGCTTGTGACAACTAATACAACCCAGATGGCTCGCGAATCTGCACCACTGAGATACGAGCCGATTGAGGCACCCGGTCTAGCTTTCAGGCGGGGCTGAGTGTTGCACGCCGGCGCTGAGTAGCTGATCATTGGAGCGAATAAACGCATTTTTGTTTACATGGCTTCTAGGGGTAGCGGCTGTACCCAGGGGAAGGGCAACGCTAAGCCAAAGAGAAGGTAGAAGCAAATGAGTATTGCAAAAGCGGGAGAACATTGCAAAACGTACAATAGAAAGAACGGATAATGCAATCTAGAGCTGACTTTCAGTCTTTGTTTAGGCAAACAACAATGATTGCGGGTGTTCCGATTTTAGTACAGTACACATTACATTTGCTCGAACGAGGAACGATTAAATCATATCGCCACTTTGAAGGTTTAGATCTGGTTTTCTAAACAGAACTCGACAGGACTGTGAAGTATGTTGTTGCATTAAGGACGGAATTAGGAGAGTTTAATATAGCTTATGCCTAGTGGCGAGTAAGTCAAGCCATGAGTATGTATCGTTAAACGTTTTCTTCGCAGTTGATGACAATGAATGAACACTAGTTGATAGTTCCTTGAAGCCCGTCTATTGTCATTTCTGCTAAACGAGTTCGTATAGATGATTCGTGTTCGAAAACAGCCTATTAAAGCTTTCAAACTTGACCAAATTTCAGAATTCAAAAAGAAATAGCGGGAGGATGCCCAATAGAACGAAAACGACAAATGTCTGATAACAATAAGAATTACATCAAATGTGATTACGTTACACCCATCACAACATAATTAAGCTTCATGATAAAACAAATTACACACATCTGCTTGCACGATCTTGCGCCCTGTGCACGTTAAGCACAAACGATGTTATATAATGATTGCTACTTCGAGTTGAATCATTATCTAGGATTTTGAACTATGATGCAAAAGTAGATCTCTTTGTAAACATCGCCTACCATTCTTTAGTAAAAATCAAGCCGAACATATTTTAATCACCAGACATTGTGTAGCGATGCGTAATTTGTTTGCTTGATCAATATTCACTAATTGACAACTCACAAATCGGCGAATTTCCAGATTTGAGCTTAGTGTTAACCATACACTTATTTGTGCAAGAATTCCTAGTCTGTTTTATGTGCGAAATGCACGATTTTTACACGCGTTCCCTTACAGGCTCATCAAATATGATGTGCTGACATCAACACATTATTTCGGGTCAGAGAGAATTTGCTCTGTGTTGCATTATATTTAAACCAATAAAACAACAATGGTGCCGTTACACTCGGAAAAGGCATAGAAGAAAAAAGAAGAAATCGGTATTATGATTATTAGGCGTGTATTGTAAGTTACACGTTAGCTTTATACCATGCCACCTAAGCATCCTTGAAATCCTTAGGCCTTTTTCGGCCAAATGTGAATTGTCTACTATTAACTCTTTAGTAAAGGTCGAACAACACAGTGAACACTATCGCCAACTTTTTAATAGTACCTTATATAAGACCTGCAAGAAGCAAAGAAGGGTTTTTTCACTTCTGAACAAGGTCTGGACTAAGACTCAGCAACTGCTTTACCTTTATCGCCTATTTTGTTGGTCGATACTGTACCAAAGTCAGCCATGCAATATCGCAGCGTTTTTTGTCACTTCAATGATTTCGTCTCACAAGCGATTTCATCCTAGTTTATTTAGCTCTGATTATTGTCATTCTCGTGTTTGCAGGCTTTACGCTACGCATCCCTTGTGCGGTCTTCGATGAATTTTGACCAAATTGAAAACGAGAAACGTGGAGCTTAGTAAGATAAAACATTGCCACACTAACCAATAGACTTTATAAGTCAGCAAACTTCCATTATGTTGTATAAAGGCGTCTTGACGTCGATAATTCTAAGACCCGCCGGAAGCACACTGAAAGAAGTTTAATTCGGCGGCTAAAATTTAAGCATTCGGTCCGCATCCATTTAATGTTATCGGGGCATGACTTAGGTATCGATAGAGTCAACAGCCTTCTTCTACGCCTACTACTAACTCACGTTTTTAGAGGGGATTTTACTTGTCAGAAACTCTCAAAGCACGACTCTAGACGATCAGATATTTGTTCTGCCTAAGAAAGGTTTGTCCTGGATAATTTCGGGTGTCGACCATTCTACATTAAACGCCTTTCAATCTTCATTACACCGAAATTTGCAATTTTTAGGCGACCGCTGGACCCAACAACGATGCTGGACGATTTGAGGTCACCATATTATTTTTAATATGAAAATAAGACATTCGAGCTCCTATATGCTCAGCCTATGTATGTATTTTCGCATATGCTCAGGACAGTCTTTTGTGTAAAGCATCATTTTGTTGGCTTAGTCGAGGCAGTATTCTATGATCATGAAATAGTTGGGATAATTTTCGCATACTTCTATAAAGCAGATCAGATCTGGATGGCAGAGTTACGTTATCGAACTCGTTCACCCGTTTTACAGTGACGAATTCATCTTTGTGGATGCCACGACACGCAGCACCTTATGCATCTGAGCCACTCAACGAAAGATTACAATTACGTGAAATTTCGGAGAAATTAATGGTTTCTGTTTTCAGTGGGCATAACTACGTGAACAAATGTCGGAACTAATGTTTTGAGCCCGATAAATCCAAACATCGAATTTGTACTGTAGACAAAAAAAATGTACAGCTTGTTGCATTATATATTGCGCTGAAAGCCCTATGTCCGAATCAGGTAGCTCCTCGATATCTACGTCGGTATCAAGTAATTTTTTTGTCAGTCAAATCATTAACGGAGCTCAGTGATGAAGTTGAAGACTAAGACTTCTAAGCTTCGTCACTCTAACTTGGACTTGTTCTTAATCCTTTAAACGATTTACAGATGCTAGCTTTAGTCTCAGGTCGAAGCAAACAAAGATGCTAATAAACTATTGTACATAACACTTGGCATCATTGACCGCGGTTCGGGTGTCCATGAACGTTCAAACGCTCCACTTAAGGCCATAGCCTAAATGCCATAGTGCGTTTGGACTCATGCATGATGAACCCTATCAGTTACAAGGCCTGCCGGTGTATGAAACACATGGATGATTTAAAACATAATACTCATGGGATCACTTTAGGCGTAATTCTAAAGAGAGAGAAAATATCGTTTCAAATGTCAAAAATTTATTTTGGCAAATAAAGGCTATAAGCACCTTTATTTTGCCGATTCTTGTTAGCTCAAGATATGGCTGACTGTGACGCTTCTCATATTAACGTTGAAAAGTCCTATAATGTAGAGGGTACTCCCTGTAAGCCTAACGAATGAACTGTTACGTACAAGTAATGGAAAATGAAAAAAATTTAATTTTCATTATACCTATTTTGCAGTCCACGAAATATACGCTAGACACAACCATTGTGAATTCGCGTATACGGTCTCGTCAAAAATTATCTACTTAGTGTCATATATGTAAAATTTAGACGCTAATAATAGCTTGTCGAAGAAATACTGACCGCTTTTCTAGTTAGATGGCTTCAAAGTCACACATCTCAGGTCGTATGAATTGCGTCGGATCGGCGTTGGTTTCGTTCGAAAATTTTGGAAAGTAACTTAATAGTATTATTAGATATGCTGAAATTGTAGGAATGTTTTCATGCAGACTAAAGATAGAGTGCTTAAATATGAGTGAAATTTTTGCTAAAAATCGTTATATTTTACCATTTTACTACGATATAGCTACAAATTCTACCCAGGAATGAAAAAAAAGCGTACTGCTTATGGTCAGAAATAGTTCTGTCGAATACGTTCCGTAAATTTCGACGCTAAAGACGCTTCTCGTGAGGGCTTAACCAATGACGGAAAAAGCTGTTGAAATTATTGCAAAAGTTGAGCAGAAGCAACATATAAGTAATCATGACATTACCAGTGTACTGAGCACCCATTATCAAACAATTTTTAAATTATAAGAAAAAAACTAACTGTCACAAAAGCTCAATAACTGAGTGGCACGCGGATTAATGCAAAACAATTTATTCGACTGTACCTCGATCTGCGAAACTCCACAGAAACACAATGATCTTGAGCCTTTTCTAGAACGATTGATAACGAGAAAATAATGTGCAAAGAAAATTATACAAAAATTCACTCCAAACAAAAATTTGTGGGATAGCTTAGACTGACACCAAAAAAGATGATGCTGTGTGTTTGATGGAATTGGAAAGGAGTCGTGCATTACGAATCGCTACTGCCTGGCGAAATGATCGACCCGCACCCTTTACTATCGACAACTAACAGGGTTACAACAACCCATTGGAAAATATCGACCAACGCTAGTGAACAGAACATATGTGGCTACCCATCAAAAACTGAGAGAACTTGGGTAAAAAACTTTAGTACAGCCGCTGTATATCACGGACCATACAAATCAAACTACCATCTGCTACGGTCTACGCTAAACTCCCTTAATGGTAATTCAGTTTCAGTAAAACGATACAAAGATTACTTGTCAGGCCCAGAAACCGCAGAAATTCTACAGTGATGGAATTAGGCTGTTACCAGGAAAATGGCGGAAACCATAAATCAAAATCGCATAATTTAGATTAGTGTGACTTTTACTTTAAGATATTTTTTTAATTTGCTTCAGTTCTGGCTTAAAAACGATCAGTGTTTTTTCCGCAGGTCTATACTTGGCAATATGACAGAATTTATTTACTATGGTCGATTACACAACATTTCTTTTGGCAAGACATTTCGGAAAGCTCAAAACTAATGTTTGCCTGGACAAGTTTAAGTCCTGGATTTTTTTTCTAGCGATGCACCTAGGGACATCAGGACTACTCGGCAACCCTACTCGGCAAGAATGATTCATCACATTGGAGAATAAAATGGATTCCGCCTCGAACGAACCAACTCGATTTCGTTGAGACAACTAACAAGGAATATATGACACCGAGATTGAGCTCCGCTCTCTATCAGCAAGGATCCGGATTTAAACAACAGATTCACACGAGAGGTGGCCAATGTTTACTGGAAGATAGCGGTAAATGTCACACCCCACGTCTCCTACGTCTTTGACATACACATAGCTTATTTAGTTCATTAAAATTTCGGATTATGCATAATTTGAGATGAAAACCACGCACTGCGTACTAAAGTAGCGCGTGCCTCGTGCGATTTACCTTCCCAGATAGTAAGCCACGCACCAAAGGCGAAGGAAGGTAGCAGAAAGCATACCCGTTTTTTGATATTTTTGATGAATGAAGGCGTCCCTGCGAATAAATAAGCTAGTCAGTTTTGTGCCGTGCCGTGGACTCTTGAAACACGTTTCAACCTACATGTTTTGAATCAGTCTTATTTGCTTTAAGTTTAAATGTATTTAAAGGTCTTCTCATGTGCTGCCTACGCCATAGCCAGCAGCTGGTCATTGAGGCCTAACGGGCTATCTGATGGTCGATATCGTTACTATGGTCCTTTTACACCTATCTGCAATGTGTGAAGATAAAGAACTAATGACTATACCTCATCGACACCGTTTCCATTACGTCACATGTCTGCTGCATTAAGAAATTACTACCTTTGTAGATAAGCAGTTCATCAAATTTACAAGATTACACTGACATTGGCCCTTGACTTATTCTTGGCACGTCCAGAGAGCAATAACAAATCACAAGGCCGCTCCAATATTTTTAAATCAGTACCGATCGATATATAAATTGTAGCTAACACGTCTATTTGTCTACGTCTATTTGTTTCCATACCTAAATTGGAGTCGTACTAGGAGTGTCGGCGAAAAAATCTGCTAGAGTGTGACGAAACGACTACTGTTGACATCTCGCTGATTAAATTATGGATAGCACATTATTGCTAGGAAAAAGTCTAGATACAGATTGACAGCTTATTGGGCCTTCCTTAGGTACAAAACACAAAGGTTTGGCCTAAATATACGTAATCACAATGCTAATGTAGCTCGCGCGGCCGACCGCTTAAAAACTGATTGTCTCTACGTTATTAAACAGAACAAAAGGAGTAAATGTACTCAAACATAGAAAACATTATTACGAAAAAACGATTACTAGTAAAATGTCTCGCCCTCAACCCATCCACCCGGGTTGTTGCGAAGGATGTATCGGCGAACCTCATCAAATACAAAAATCACTAGTGCAAACGGTAGTCCATAGAACCACCAAAGTGCATTCAGGGGATACATCCTTAAAGCTTTGTCCATACCGGGGCAGTATGTTAGGAAGGCAGCGAACACCGTTTCGAATAGCAGGCTAAAGTTCAATACGTGGTTGCGCATTCCCTGGTGGATAAGCGAATTGCGTCGAGTCTTGCAGATAATCAAATCGGCCCATTGTACAACGACAATTGTTACAAAAAAGGCCGTGTGACAGGTGTATTCAAGTGCCTTACGCTTAGGGAAGGTCCACTCTTGACCATACGAATCCTCAAGGTCATTTACGTGTTTCGCATCCCACTGCTTGCGGATGCCTATTAGACGCGAGGGCCAAAATCCATTTTCACCCATTATGCAGAAATACGAGTAAAAACCAGCTGCTGCTTGAATCATGCCAATCTGTCCATAAGCCATTGAAATCAACCTTTCGTTAACTAGTCGATCTCGTTGGGCATTTCGCGGAGCACGTGTCATGATATCAGACTCGGCTTGTTCGTAGGCAAGCGAAATAGCTGGAACCAAGTCAGTACCGAGATCGATGAAAAGTATCGTAAATGTACCCAGAGCAAGGGGCATGCTTATAACGATGAAAAATAGGAACGGTGTTACTTCGGGAATATTCGACGTAAGTGTATACGCAATCGACTTTTTCAAGTTGTCAAAAATTATTCGACCTTCCTCAACCCCCGTGACAATCGAGGCAAAATTGTCATCGAGAAGAATCATATCAGCGGCCTGTTTTGATACGTCCGATCCTGTAATGCCCATTGCAATACCGATATCCGCCTTCTTCAGCGCTGGCGAGTCGTTTACGCCGTCGCCTGTTACAGCCACCACGTGCCCTTGCCGTTGGCAACTCTCAACAATGATCAGCTTCTGCTGGGGAGATGTACGAGCAAATACGAGCTCGTCGAAACGATTTATAATCGTATCAAGTTCCTCATTGGTCATCGTACGAAGTTTTTCGCCATGGATAACAGCGGCATCTGCTTCTAGGGGGTCTAACTCATTGATGGGTATTTCGTACCTCTCAGCTATATCTTCGATCGTTTCATTGTCAGCAGAGATTATTCCGACTGCTCTAGCGATAGCTCTTGCTGTGATTGGGTGATCACCGGTTACCATGATGACCTTAATTCCAGCCGATCGGCATTTGGCAACAGCATTTGGGACAGCAGCACGAGGAGGGTCAACCATCGAAACGAGACCGAGAAAACGAAGGTTCGTTAGAGGAAAGTTCTCTTTCTCACTATTAAACTTATAACCTTTAGGGTATTTGCGGGCACGCAGCTCGTAATCGCAGACGCCAAGCACACGCTCTCCATAAGAGCCCAGGGTTTTGTAAGTGTTTTGAAAGGCCGACCTGGCAGCATGGTCTAGAATAACTTCCTCGCCATTGATAACAATCGATGAACAGCGTTCGATAATTCTTTCAGGAGCACCTTTCATGCAGAGGCTGTAAGTAATATAATCCGATTCATTTGAAGTGTTGTTAATTACGGGCAGATCGGCGCTGTGTGGCTCATGAATTGTAACGTGGTACTTATTGCTCGAATTGAATGGTACTTCATAAACCATGCGATTACGTTTTCGGTAGCCCGCCACGTCACCAACACTTTGTTCCATACACTTGAGTATCGCTTGTTCAGATGCATCACCTGTGCAGTCCCGTTTGAGTATCGGTACATTTTCCTGTCCAGGCTTAAATTCTGCTCGCGAACATAACATGCAAGCGCGAGTAAGTAATCGCCACGTAACTGATGCGTTGTCGTATCTCATGCCGACACCCGACTCTCTCGTGTCGGAGTCTATGATCTTGTAGTCGAGCCACATATGCGACACAGTCATACGATTTTGCGTCAACGTGCCGGTTTTGTCCGAGCAGATGGTTGAGGTCGAGCCGAGAGTTTCAACAGCTTCCAAGTTTTTTACAAGGCAATTTTTGGCAGCCATCCGTTGAGCAGTGAGCGTTAAGCACACTGTTACCGTTGCCAGAAGGCCCTCGGGTACGTTTGCAACGATGATTCCTATCAGGAAGACAATCGCGTCCAACCAAAAATAGCCCATGCTTAAGGCAATGATAGAAAAAGTTATCCCGAGAGCGATGGCAAACGTGCTAATGATGTGAATAAAATGTGCTATCTCGCGACCGATCGGAGTTTGGTTTGTCTGAAGACCTTCGGCCAAATTGGCGATTCGTCCTACAACTGTGCGGTCGCCGGTGTAAATCACTACACCTCGTCCAACTCCTTCCAAGCAATTTGTCGAAAAGAACACGATGTTTTTAGCCTCCAATGGATTTGGATTCATCATCTTAACACTGGCGGGCTGTGGTTCCGATTCGCCTGTGATTGAAGAGTTGTCTACCTTGAGGCTGGTGCACTCTATAATCCGTAAGTCTGCCGGAACTCTGTCACCGCCTTTTATTTCGACAATATCTCCGACGACTAATTCTTCTGCAAGAATCTGTAACTTCTGACCATCCCTGACAACCATAGCATGCTGCGGAATCATCTTTTTAAATGATTCCATAATTTTCGACGAGCTTGATTCCTGATAGTATGAGAAAGCGCTAGATATAATCACGACAGATGCTAAAACGACTCCGAGATAGAAATTATCTTTGGCTGATGCTACAGGCGAATTCATCTCCTGTATCGTATAAGCTATAAAGCATAATATCGCCCCTGCCCAAAGAAGCAGGGAAAACCCTCCAAAAAGGTGATGAAAAAATTTTACCCATTCTGATGTCTTCTTCGGTGGAGTCAGTGTATTAAGGCCGTCTCTTTTTAAGCGTTGCTTCGCCGCCTTAGCGCTTAAGCCAGTTGCTGGGTTAGTTCCTAGTCTCTGATACAGTTTTTCCAGAGCAATCTTGTGCTCATCCATTTCCAGCTCCTTTTTGAGATATTCAATGTTTCTTTTGTCATCTTTATCCTTCTCTTTATGCCTCTGAACCTTTGCCGACTCAGCCGAAAACCTCGAGTTACTGGCGCCAGGCTTGTTTCCGCCGTTGTTTTGGGCGGTAGAATTCCTCGAAGGCTGATTCTGAACCTTGTCACGGTTCGGAGACTTCTCGGCTCTTTCATAGCGGGTGCCAGGCCTCTTGATAGGTTGTCCGACTTTGGCCTTGCCTTTGCCACCGCTTAGCAAGTCTACGTTATTAATGCATGTGGTCGAATCGAGTTCAGTTAGAGGACTCGTCGAGGAAGTCGAAATGTTCGAAGACCTTTCGCTCATTGCACCCTACGCGCTGCGAGACTGAGCGAATTTAAAAAAGCGTACAAAACATTATCATAGATTATTCTAGTTTATTACACCCGTGCACTGAGACGACACCACGCGGTATAGGGGTGAACGAACAAACTTTATGCTTCGACAGAAACTATCCCTGTTATCTGAAAAACAGTTTTGCCCTGCGAAATTCACGTTGTTTATACTCGGTGATGAGTGAACGTATTCATAATGAATTGTAACGCACTCAAGCTAGCAGGCGATTTTTAGCTTAATGAGAAAAACTACCAAACGAGAAATACCGATTTAGGCTCTCTCTACGCGAGAAAGGCGCTGTCAAAGCAGACGACGAAATCTATTTCTCGAAACAGGGGCTCACACTGTCTAACTCTTATTTACCGAAAACAGTTAACAAAGTATACAACACAGATCTCTAGGCGCAGAAATTATATTGACTTACGTCAATTTTCTGCTTGTAC
>NW_019215393.1:0-14073 GCF_002532875.2 Varroa jacobsoni | reverse complement strand
CACATTCAGTCAGTACCCTGTTTAAATGTGAGAATCGTACTGACTAAGCCGTTACAGGACACAGCAAACTAGCATAATGATATCGTTAATGCAGAGAAACTGAAGAAAAAATGCAGTTCTCTAGAGCGAATAATTGGTAACTTGCACCGAGTTAGTGGACAGTCAAACAAAGACGCCTAGACCTGATCATGAATACTGGCGTTTCTACCTCCGGAGCAGGGCAAAACAGTTGTTAAGTGCTGGCCTTGGAAAGGCATACTTTATTATTATTATTATACTTTATTTATTATATATCTTTGTTTTGTTAGTATTGCTGATTTCTGAAATTGCAAAGTTCCGCCGCGCATACGAAGACAGCGTTAGGCCAACAAACTGATCAGACGAACATTGTGATCTGTGTAGATTGCTTTCAATGTACGCTCTAAATTTAGCGATATGAGGCAACGTGCCACAACACTGAACGCGAGATATAATCGACAATGACGACCTGATAAAAAAAAAGTTCAAAAGAATGGCAAGAAAATTTCGTGAAAATCATGTTTCAAGAGCATCTCGTATTAAATCAGACCTATAACGAGTCATAGATTAAGTTGAAGCCAGATATAATACGAAGCTATTGAAATGACGCAAGCGCGCTTTATTTTCGTTAGTAAGAGCTAAACTCACTAACAGCAGTACTTGGAATGATCGTTTTTGTTCGAGCCACAACACAAAGCCAGCTTGACGAAATTGCCTCATCGTTTTGTCGGTCCCTCATGAAGTACACGTTTGTCATTTTTTTCTAGCTAATTCCCTCTCTGTCTATG
This sequence comes from Varroa jacobsoni, assembly GCF_002532875.2. Lineage (NCBI taxonomy): Eukaryota > Metazoa > Arthropoda > Arachnida > Mesostigmata > Varroidae > Varroa > Varroa jacobsoni. Next base: position 13,267 of record NW_019215393.1, on the reverse strand, counting down.
CTATTCCTATGCTGAAGGCTTGTTCACATTCAAGCACGAAGAAGACAAACGACAAATACTTGATATATATTTTAGGAAAGATACATGTCGAAATTAACAATGAAGGCAACAGTCGTTTTACATATGATCAATAATATAGTCGATGGTCGATGAGCAGCTAAACGTGGCCTAGCTCACAGGCGAAACACATCCGCAACAGAGTTAAACTCTAACAAACATAGGTAACTATTATTATATATACTATATATATTATACATATGTATATGTAATAGTTATATTATATAACTATTACATATATATGGGCTGAAAATGAGAAAGAAAAAAGCGGTACTTACCCTAACCGGAATAAAATACTCGTTGAACAGATACCACTATATTTAAAAAACGTGTCTTCATTTTATTACGACTTTTGTTAGTAGTAGATGAATAAATTTCATCGATAAATATACGTAAAATGTGTATATATGCGAAAAAAAAATCAATTAGCTATAGAGAATCAATTAAACTAAATAAGATGGCTTCTTCTATCTTGCTCTAAATCGACTCGACTTTTACCTCATCCTTTACTTATATTAAAGAGAAAACCCGAGTAGGTCTGCCCGCCAAGCGGTACGTTAGGTTCGAGGTAATTCGGTCGTTTAAAAAAGTACGCTTACTCAGAGTAATACCATTTAACTCTGTCGGAACGGGTAGCTGGCCGTCGAAATCCATAAACAGAAGAATATTCAAGACTGGATAGTTCCCGCATGCACGGCCTCGTACCTAGAAGAGGATCACTAGCGTATTTCGATACGCTAACATTATTACTAAAAGTAGTAGCGTAGTAATATAAGTAATTGAAATCCGTAAGAGAGCAAGAGACATGTTATCTAGTAGACAGGGCGGCCATTGCGTTTTGGCAAACAATGTCCTTTTCGATGCATCGGCAAATCTATGGTCTCACAGGGTGGCTTCGGCGGCCAACCTCTGGCCTTTAGAGCTATTAAGCTGCTAACACTTCAGGTGATGATAACGCCAGATGCTACACAATTTATGCGAATAGCGAAACTTATCAAGAAGACAAAAAAATAGCAAGATGAAGTAGAGTTTCGATAACGCTACTATAAGGCGTAGCACTCCTTGTGCATTTTGTAATAGTATCGGAATGATCCAATGACTTCCCGTTCCATCATTGCGATTAGACTGATATTGCACTGCGGTAGCTGAGACCTTCCACTAACCAAACTGAAACTCAGGGTAGACCTGTTGGATTGGCATCATCTTATCGCTAAGCACGAATCAAATTTGCCTAATATTAATAAAAACTACTCCTAAAAAGTAAACTCAGCACGGTTTTGAAACTTGGCACGCATAAACCTCAAGACGAAGTTCTGCAACTCTTCATTGTGTTTCTTCTATAAAATTCGCTTGATTACCATCATATTATAAACACTCAGTTCTTAGAGCACTTAAAAGGCCACCTATGCACATGTATTTCATAGACGATTTCTATTATGCACTATATAGGTTGCAGATACGTCTTAAACTTTACGGTTTCCTGTTGCCATTGACGGTGATTTGTCGGCCTATGGGTAATATCTATAATGCCGCAATGAGGCAAAATTGCAACCTGAACGAGGGAATACCGCAGAGCATTTCCTTTCATATAGATAGATGGTACATCTTAATTGTCCATCATTGCAGCTTATAGATTGTGCGTAGGCTTTTAAGTATTGTTTGCGTTGCCGTTGTATTGTTCCGGTACTTTTTTTACTAGCACAATGCTTGCTATTGCTGTTCTTCTCTTTTTTATTGGCGGTATTAAATAACGTGAATAAAATAGGGACAAATTAAGAATAGTTTTATTAGGTGAAGAGTCTTCTTTGTGCTTGCTTTATTGGCTAAAACACGTTTTTGACCGATTTTCTATTTTGAATCACAGTAGGCAATTCATATTTCTGGCAAGAAGCTGGTTTAAGCCCCATCAGTGGCCTACGCGATATGATAGGTGTGATTAAATCAAGAAATATTTAATTTTGAGTACAATTTAATGTAGATAAGCAAACTACTGTTTGCTTATCTGAAACTACTAATTATTATTGATAAAGTATGCCTGACTCTATTATAGTGCGGTGTAGCGTCTTGAAATAAAAAAAACACATGTTTTAACTCAATGTAGATAAATCATGAAATAAAGTTTGTAGGAGAAATGAAAGAAATCAAGTTTACAAGAAGGTATCTCCTTGGGTATTTATAGCTAGTAGTGTCCAACAATGATATCGATACTTCAGTCATTAGCTGTTGTCCAGTCATCAATCTGATACTTGCCTATTTAAAACAGTCACCCCACCCAACTTAAATATGAATCCTCCTAATTTAAACGTAGACTAATGTACCGTTCTTTTGCCAGTCTTCTCTATATCATACTGTTACCGCATAAAAGAAGCTGCCCTTGTCATCACCAGCTTGCCTTGCTGTATCACCAATAAAGAGTATGGGGTAGAACTTCCTTCGAAAGTTTAATAATTGAGATAAATTGTTAGACTACAGATGCCTTTGGTCAGTGTGGTGATAGAAAGCATCATTGGCCTTTGAATTGTTTACGTTTGTACAAATAGTCATGTGGCTCCAAAACAAGTAACTAGCAGGTTCAAGAATCCATCCGTCTGCCAACTGGTAATCTTCAAGGATCCAGCAGCTGTACGTGCGTCTGAATACACGAACGATATAATACGAAATGGCTACCTTTTTGCAAATCTTTTCTTTTTCTGAATCTTTCCTGCGTTGTAAATAGGGTAATTAGTTGTAAATATCATCGAACCTCAGAACACGTCCAGCTAGAGCAATGAGCACGTTCAATGGCCGTCTCATCGCAATAGCTATTTTAGGAAATAGCCATAAATGTGATTATAGCTTTTGTTTTCGAGGCGAATAGGGCATGTCCTATACCGAATATAATATATGAATGGCTGGAAACACTCTAATCAACAACTACCTGGCCTTTACAAACGTGTGACGGGCAGGCACAGATAATAAGAGATTTATTACAAGCGGTTCTAATTTTCAGCGCAAATCTATGCTCTATATACAGTTCGCCGGTGAAAAACACCTTACTTAAAAAACTTTACACAGATTAATCGTGTAACTCACAAGAAGTTTACTGCGTTAGGAAGAAAAAAAACGATTTAGATCTTATCTAGTACCTGAATAGGATGTGAAATTTATATGCGCCTTTCAGGCAGCCAAAATGTTCCATGGCCTTTGAAAATGACGAGATTAAACACTAAATACATGTAACATTGACCAGTCTCCGCATATTCAACAAGACCTTAAGAAGCTTCAGTGGCATGAATGATTAACCTGAAGGACCGCTTAGTTAATATTGCCTTGTTGAAAACGTGCTGACCTTTGAAATTGAATAGTATAATGTGCATGGTGAAAGACTTCAACTATAGTCCATGCAAGTTTCCTAAATTTTTCCCGGGTAACTAAATATGGTACGACATTGTCGTGGGGGGAGATTTTCTTGCCGGAGACTTTTACCGGTCATTTTTGACGATGGCCTTTCTAATCGTGTTAGCTATTCACAGTAGAGGTCAATCAATCTTTTGTTAGGCTACGCAAGTTTAGGATGTATGGTTCTTTTTCCTTTTGACCAAACTCGCTAACATCCCCTTCTTTGGTGTCCGTGTGGACTTTGCCACGGTTTTTTCTGTGTGCAAATGCCGTTTGTAATCCGCTCGTTAGTTAGAAGATGTCCAATTTTGTTACGTTTCTTTAGAGTTTCATAAATGGAAGTATGACCGAATAAATTAATGTGCGTCAATCTGTGTAGCATACAAACATTGAGCTTTTTTTGTTACCAATTTTTCGAAATAATTTAAAACTGTTTGACGGTAAGTGGTGAATTTTTAGATGATGTCATGGTTACTTATGTGTCAGTCTTGTTCTATCTTTGCAGTTGTTTCTCCGGCGTCCTTTGGGGGGCATTGTTTGCCTCGAAATGTTCCGAACAATAACGACAGGACTATCTTTGGGTCGTTCCTTCCGCGAACGCTTCCTTTTGGTCATAAACAGCACAGATTTTCTTTGGCATTTGTGCCTCTATCATAATAGGGAAAACTAGCGAACCTTTGCAAAGAATCCCAGCATCTTCCAGGCACCTTATCGTCAGCCTGAATAAACGAACTCCAACGATTTTAACCTATCCACTACTGCCGAATTAGTTTTTATATAATAGCAACCAGTCGACTCAACGCGACGCATATTATCTAAGACATGTAACTTTAAAGTCATATAGCTGGAAGAACGGTAAATACTTTTTCGACAGCTCGGTAATACAACAAAAAGTATAGATCCAGTTACGCCTGGAGCGTGCACCGTATTCAAAAGAGATAGTTTTATCGGTCTTTATCTTAGTTACAATCAGCAATTCTTGATGAAGGAAAAATGGAACAGAGAGGAAAATCGTACGCGATTTGCTAATTCTTCCTCGTAGGCCTTAAAGGAGACTTCAATGGAACAAAACAAAGCTAACAACCGCCAAACCTAAAGCCGAGGTATTAAAATTGTCTTTATTGGTGTTCAAGATGAAATCAATCCGCACTGATACACCGGAAGACCTTAGATCAAGTCGAAAATTTCCCAAATGTATATCCGTATATCTATTATCAATGCGGCCTAACTAATTCAATCGAATTTCATCTGCCGTAATCATTTTCTAAGAGGTCTAAAGAAAAAGAAACCACCTTAATTGTTGGATTGCGTTGGGGCTAGCTCTGCGATAGTTGTCAAATCTACACCTTCGAGAGTAAATGTCAAAAGTATATTTAGCCAAGAAGTGTAGCAGTAATAAACTATAGCTCGCCTTTGTGCCCGGCCGAGCAAATCAAATTCAGTTTTCTTCAGCCAATGTTACTGTAAACAGGATGCAACGATAACGACCAAAATGATTCCTCTTCGAGCAATTCGTGTTGGAGTATTATTCCAAAGATAGGCCATTAAAGGACACGATGGATCGCCACAATTTCACTGCAGCAAATCCGACCCTGTGTGGCGAAATACGGACATATTGCGGATTCTTTAGGTAGATCGGACGCTTTTTAGGTACACATAACTGCTTGCAGTTCCGTATGAAGCCTTTCGCCTACTTTGTCGACCTGAAGACAATTGAACTCCCCCACTGCGTGGCTTAAAACGATTGTGTACCATCGATGTGCAACGGCGCAGCTAATGATAGGATACGAATGACTATCTAAATGTCGCCTTCGCAGTATACGCGGGGCGAATGAAAGTGACTCCAGGCTGATTACGTGACGGCTTTTTTTGCATTACGTAGTTAACAAGATAGGAACAAGAGCGAATACCTAGTAAACCTATCTCTAATGTCCAAAATGTGAAACGGGAAATTTATTTAATCACCGTGTCTGTTTCGAAGCCCACAGGATGTCATTACTAAGTCCCTTGACTGACCCATCGCATTCTCACGAATCAAAATAGACATTTAACTTCTCGTCATTAGATGAAACCTTTTTTTGCGGAAAGAGAATTGCCCAAAGGTACTTTGATTAATGAACAAGTCAATAGGTGCTACCGGCCGACTCTCGCACGAATAAGATAACTAAATACCTAAGTCTACCAGCCACGTCTGCAGCATGTGTGGAAATATACGAAAACGTTGCTTTCGACCGCGTGTATATCTCGCGCTCGTTGTCGTCGGAGGTGGCCGTACATCAAGCGCTCCTCTGCGACAGTTGATAAACTCACGGACCACATGACCGACCTGAATCTGCGTGTCTATCAGTAAAAATGACCCAGCTGTAGCCAATGGAAATTGCTAGTTCACGTAGGTTTTAAAAATGTCGACAGAGCGGGTCAGAAATTCAGTCAGCAGCAATTCCAACAGCACCCTGTAACGAAATGATTATCATATTTCAAGAACGATCAGGTTGTATTAAACCGAAACTCGGAGGCTGCTGAAAGCCACACACGTAGCGAACACCTAGAATCTGCAGCGGTACGCCCGATGTTGGTGTGCTATTATATCGACCACTCACCCAGGGCTATTTGGTCAAGAATCAGACGAGAGGCACACGATACAGCCATGCACCTTTTCCATTGGTACCCATAAGGAGTGGTAACGAATGCATGTCATTTGTGTACACTAGCAGAGAACTTGTTGACTTGCGTCGATGTCCTCACCAGCCCAGGTTGCCCCACTCGATTGGTACCAGCTAGCGTCACGCACGTAACGAATTTGCCTGTATTGTAGGAGAACTTGTTGTGATCGTAACTTGATGTGCGTCGTAACTTAGCTAGCAAGTTGTCATTCGTCCCAGGGATAATAGCATGAAATCGATTCGCATGAATTTACTGAAAGCGGACTGAGATATGAGGTGAACTGCTCGTATGTAAAATTTTTGCGGAAACGACCAATGAACGTAAAACATCGTCAATGTATGGTGCGCGTCCAGCTTTTTGCGGAGATGAACGGCCATCTCTCAGTGAAGGGGAATGATATCTAGGTATGGCATGTCGATGATATGGATGCAGTAAGTGCATGGACCAACTCTTCTCAACAGCAGCCTGATAATAGTTTAATAATGTTTAATAATTAAACACCTTCACGAACGTCGAGGTGCATCATAATTACAAACTCGTACCAAGCAGGAAGCACAAGAATAGTTAATGTAGGAACAAGCATCTATGAAAGCAGAAAGCGCAAAAATAAACAAATCTATTTTCTATCAATTTCCAATAGTTTTATACATTTCATACATACGTTTAACAATGAGCCTTGACGACTGCATTGAAATCCTCCAAAATAAGTGCAAGCATATAAATGTTGGAGTCCACGATAAAAAGGAATCTACTGGAAAACTTAAGCGAGAAAGTTTTAGAGTAACTAAATTCCGTGAAGCGGAGCTGTTGTGGGATCTAGCAGAAGTTTGACCTTTTCTCAAACGACGCACTAGCTCGAATGCGGACACCAGATACTCAACTTTTAAGTTTGCATCGGTGTCTTGAGAAGTTGCAGCCAGCATTAGGCTAATGAGGCGCAATTGATCGAGAAAATTTTACTAGTGCCGGGGAAGTGATTGTATTGATGCAGAGCTCGGATAAAACGCGTAAGGAGAAACGTGAGGCTTTTGTGGTATAAATCCTTTTTCGCTAAACTAAACTAGCTTTTTTAGCTGCTCCGGGCTGCCTGTGTAATGGAAAGCCTCGATACTATGTGACAGGTACCGAAACTAAGTCGCCGAGAATTCATCGCCAGCAAAAAACATTGATCAATTGATTACTTGCTGATGTTGGAGCGAAGCTAAAAAGAACAAAGCAGAAAGAGTTGACACAACTTGTGTGTTACTTTAAATTATTTATCTCCTTAAAAAACAAGTTTTAAAGTAAAGGACAGAGAACTTACTCCGTTATAGGATCCCTCAGCAACAACAAACAACCAGCTTACTTGTAGTATAAATGTATACACGGCGTTGATGTCTGGCAAACAACACAGATTAATGTATTACCAGAAATGGCATAAGTTAACAGAATCTTCCATGGCATAAATTGCGGCGAGCTCACACGACTTGTGAACTCGCCGCAGTTTAAGTGTGAACAAGTTAACTATAAACTAGATATACCATTGGCAGTTTGTATAGCTGAACCTATGAATAGGGCACAGGGGACAGTGGTTTAAGCTCTGCCAGTGATATATACATGTATGTCTCTCGTCGTCCAATACATGTCGATAGTATATGCCCACATCAAGGCGGGTCCATTGCTTTCAAAAGACACGCTGCATCCCGTTATTTGGATGTCATCGACTGTGCTGAAGGTCACTGAATAATATAATTAGCGAAGAATTCAGCTATCGTTCCAAACGAACGACTAGTATAAAGAAAAATTCACCAATAGGACGTTCTATACGCACTCAAATATCGTGTAGAAATCGAACTATGTCTAACATCGGATCGTGGCCCTTTGTCACATTACCAAAGCCTTTACAGAATTAGAAAACGCGTTTTGTATAATTGAAACGTTCGTTCACCTGTAAACGTGTAGGAAAACGCAAGAAGCGTGATGAATAAAATCGTTTTTACATAAAGTAGAACACGAAATATTTCAGGGGTTTGTTGATTTGAATAGGCCGCGAAGGAAACGCGTCTCGTCCAATTCGTCTCTTAACGGCAATTTCAAAATAAAGTTCAGCCTTGGTCCACCCCTGCCTGGCCTACATCATAACTTTCTAGCTTAATTTTTATTCAAGCTTACTGTCACGCAAAGCCATGGGGTGCGTGGGTTCGGGTTCGTAGCGACGCAGGTTATATATATTCCTCTAGCGTTATTGGTGACAGTTTTTCTATCTTCATTCATCAAAGCTTTTTTCAAAAAAAAAACACCTTTTGCATGACTGCCCAGATTGGAACCAGCGACCTATTCCAGACCAGCTTACAATAACAATCCTTGTGATGACGTACTAAGTAACGTCTTTGCTTACTGAATTGAATCCGTGAGCAAATATAGTTCGTTCTGGCAACGATTTCTGCAAAACACGAAAACGGCTAACGGTATCAGCCTTGTTACCGCTGTCGCAGAACGTAGTGCTAATTTGGTGCGACAATCTGTTCCTTTCTATTTCGTGCATTTTCTGTAATTTTTTCCGCTTTGACCTTTGACGATTTTTGAAGGATTTCTATTAAAAAGTTGTGTGGGTCCCGTTTCTCTACAGAGCAGGCGCTAAGGTGGATTTAAAAAAAAACTTGATTTATCCACATCTTTGCTGTTGAACATTGTCATATTGCGGAAGTGATTGAAAATTTTCGAAATTCATATATCTTATATAGGTGTTAGAAAAAAGATAAATTACTGTGAGACAATAACAACAGGTGTAAAAGTGTACTGGAATTACCAAAGCACTATAACGATGCTCTGTGAGCAAGCTATTGTTGGGCAGGATTTCTATGATTTCCTGTCGCTGCGTGCAATGTCTACATACAAAAAAAGGGAGTGGAACTTGTTTGGCTTTACAGTAGCAATTTTGAAATCCAGTAGAACGTTACATGCAGTATGTTAACGCATTGATTGTACTGATACAACTGGGATAGAGGAACAACCTAATTGCAGCAAACTGACTAGGGATTTCTACAGTAGTATTGGGAACAGTGAAACGGAATTCATGCAGCAGGATTATCGGTAACGAATGTACCGTCTAGGTTGGATATATATAAGAATTCAACTAAGGTTTAGGACAACGTAGCGGTCCGTCAGTGAGACAGTGTGACCGAGAAGCGACCAAATCAACAAAAATAGACCTATAGATGGACGGCTAGCCGTGGCACGACCATTATAAAAAAATGATGTTCCAAGTTCAGCGAAGTTGCTGCAGTGGAAAATTGTTGGTGGCCAAGATAGAGTTTAACGTTCAGTAGCGCATGTTTAATTGTTTTTACGTTTGATAGGCGAACATTTTATCGTGCAACATCAGGGAGCCAGACAAGGTTTCTGGTACCGCTTAAGTGTATCTATCTACGCTTCTTTCATACTATTAAAACCGAGTGTTTATTTGCCCGTCCGATCCAAATTGTCCCCGAAGATTGGTTACTTTAGTAGTTTTTCTCTAAGCTGGTAGTATTTTGCAGTAGTTCGTGTGGGGAACTGAGCCGGTTAAAAATTTGTTCCTCGTAAAAGTGAAAAGCGTACCTCTTGACACCTGTATCGGAATAAGCTACTAAGTATTCCAATTAAAAAAGGTCCATCGTAAACAAAAATAATTGTGCATTTAGCCGTTTACGTTAAACAGATCAGGTCAGGTCAGTTAGCCTAATCAATTGTAAAAGCTGCTAGATTTTGTGTTTGTGTACCTGGGATAGAAGGAGAAACTTTACTAACGCCGATACAAGGCAAAGCCCATGGATCCTTCAAATTATTAACTTTAACTATGTAGTATCGAAAATGAGGAACTTTCACTTAGTATCGCATGCAAACATGTCTACACAGGTAATAATTTTAACAAGGCTTATTGGCATCGTCCATTTATATGATCGAAAGCTTTTTCGACCCGTCGCTTTCTAGCACACATTTATGTTTTTGGGTTTCATTGAATATTTTTGATGTGAAGCTGCCTATTTGCTTTCCCTGTACCTCAAACAAATAGCCAATAGGGCGTAATGGCTTTGTTATTACCCCTTCTCTATGATCATTACTGCATCAGCATTAATATTACGCAACGACTATGATATTGATTTTCTACTTCAAACAGAGTAGAATAGTAATGAAGCATGCCGTACACTCATCTAATAAGGATGATAATAATAGTCGTTTCAATCGGTGCTATTGGTAAAACATTGACTGCAACAGGTTATGGCCCCTAAGTTGGCGCAGACTTTATCGCAACGGGCATGTGCGTATTTGTCATTCACAGTTTTAGATCACAACGTATACCCCTATATATAGCATATATATAACTAAATAGCAGACAGGTCATGAAGGGCAACAATGTCTCATCGTCACAATTTGAATGAAGATAAGCTAAAATTACCCGGTCTTCTTGTGTTTTCGAACTCTCATCAAGGTTAAGTACCTTTCTTTCTTCGAAACTAACGCTCTAAGTTATTAGACGCCAGTTCTGACATAGCTTCTAAAAAACCAAAGAGATTTTCAAGAGGCTTTGGATTTTAAAAAAAATTATAAAAGAGGGTGAATTTATGATACAGAAATTAACGGTCGCCTTAAAGAGGGTTATATCAGTTGTCAATTAAGTCATCTGAATAAGCTTCTCTATGGATAGTATTTTTAAGACTTTCTGCACCCTTTACATCTTTTGGACTTTTAAGCCTGTTCATGTTTGGGCCTGTTGGCCTGCTATCCACCCAAAATTTAATTTCATTTGTCGCACATTTGAACGATGCACGATTACTATTAAAAAAAAAAATGCTGATTAAAGGACTAATGTTTTAAAGATAATTCCTTATAGGTCCCGAATTGAATCTGTCGTCGCGGTAAATGGTGCTTATACTGAACAAACATGATTGCTAGAATGACAGATTTAGCACATTAGAAAAATCGTTAATTTTTGTATTTATTTAAATATAGTCTTAGACTTCTGTTCAAGTTCCTTTAGTAATGGTAACACTGGACCTGCATATAAAATCGGCAAGTAGAATCACGTCCTTTACAAGTGGTATCCTTCTGCTAGATGAATTAAGAATTTGTATTTTGTTTTTTTTTTAGATGTTACTACTATATAAACAAATTTTCAGAATCAGCTCGTATAGCATTAAATACCTATCTCATTAAAAGGTCTAGCTGAAATGGGTTCTACTGAGCTTATTCGAGGTTCCTAAAACACACCTGTAACACGGGACGACAATCACGAGAAACCTTATATGAGGTATGCCATGTCACGTTTTAGATCTACATTTTAAAGGTTTGCGCAATATCGCATCTTTCTACTTTCACCAGGATGACAGGGATTTATTCCGAACTTAACGAAGATAACCTGAACTGATCTTTTTTGGGCCGATATTCAGTTTGAAAATTCGACAATTTTTAGCTTCGGAGTTCGGATTACGGTCACTCGGCCTCGACCTTCATCGATGGCCAAATGGTTTAGATGTGTCAGAATGTAAAATCGACACGGCTCTTTCGTCGTATTGATTACATACAAAATAGATGATATTTCCCTTCGAGTGAAAATGTTATTCACTATATTTTGTATGTATTCTATAAAACACACAAAATAAAAAAAAAACAGTTGCATAAAATTGATTTTTCCGTTTTACATACTTGGTGCTTGTATTACTATTATTCTATAGTACTGGAATATCGTAGGACAGTTATACCTAAAAACTGACCGTAAGACGTCAATCGTTATACAAATTTTTTTCTTCCAACAGTTAATTGATGAACATTTTTAAACAACTAATTTTGAAAGAGGATGACAGTGGGGACTCGAGGCTGATTTTGAGTAGATAGGTGCACAAAGATTTCTTTCGAAGCCGATCAATTAGTACAATTCACTTTGTATAATTAATAAAAATTAAACGTCACAGCTTTGGTACACTATTGAGTGATTGAAAACCCACCCAAAATCTGTGAAATGAGTCTGAGGTCTTTACACGTAGCTCATGGCGATCAACTAAACCATGACAAGGAGGGAAGTTCGATTACAATATATGTGTGCATGTAGCAATCTGTTTGAGTGATTACTAAGCTTGCTAACGTCAAGTTATGTGGATATGCTATTTTGATACGTTATCAAGTGTTTGCCAGCCAGTTATCTACGGTTAACTGCAACATGGTAAGCAGTAACAAAAACAAATTTGTTCCGATTTGTGCTCACGTGATGTATAGTTGCACTTCAGCGGTAGTTGGTATATTATGGGTCTGTATTTTGTCCACTATTCGTAAAACTGCTCCTCACACTGCATTTGATTATGCAAGCTCCGTGCAGCACACCCCACCCCACTGGCTCGTTCTCGACTCTGCCCTGTGTTTACATCGCCTCCGATATTTCATTCTTTGCCCTATTCATTTCAGATTTTTACAAGCTGAATGGAAGTCATTAGGCTATTGATGAAGGTATGGCCCCTAACGTCTTCGTCGAGCGTTTTCTTTGTTCTTCGAATTCGTTAAATCTTTCATTGATCGCCGATTCGGGACATTCGTACAACTTGCGTCAGGTTAGATAGCGAAAGAAACGTCAGCAAAGCTGTTTCCAGTGGCAAGGCATAGAAGTCTGTATTTCAGCGGTCTGAAATGATATTAGGTTGACGTGCGGCCATCATCGGACAGCTTATCAGGACCAACCAGACGGAGGCCCTGGGAATTGGCAAGTGTTATTGTCCTTTTTGGATATGTTAACAAAGTAAAGTTATCCACGGTCATTAACATTCACACTTGGGGGGTAGGAAAGAATTTCTCATACTTTTGGTTCAAGCGAGACTGCTGTATTATTATTATTATTATTACTATTTGTATCTGTCATAAACGTAATAACAATATTTAAATCTCTGGATTCAGAAAACCATCTGATAGCTAAGGATGCTACACACTAAAACCCCATTCATTTGACGTGGTGGCCCTTGCTTATGTCTGAATCCCGCAAAGTGTACATTGCAATTTTTGGTTATATGAAATAGTCGAAGAAGAAGACGCATAAAAAAAGAGTGAGACCAAATCATAGGTTTTGTTTTAGTAGTCTGCATTTTCTTTGCAAGTTTTTTTTAGCAATACTGCTTTTTTTTGTTCGTTAAAGAATAATGAAATAGCAAAAATATTAGATATGTTT
>NW_019215392.1:0-14081 GCF_002532875.2 Varroa jacobsoni | reverse complement strand
AGAGAGAGAGAGAGAGAAGAGAGAGAGAGAGGGAGAGAGTCTCATTTGTGTGCGACATTTTTTTATTGTCAAGAAAAACTAAGAGTTAGACCGAACTTCAGAGAAATTATTTTATCTAAAACAGTTGTCACTTGTCTATGAAAAATATTAAACAAGTACAAAATAGATTATATTAAGTATAAATTTATGAATGCATTATCATATGCTCCGCTCCAAGGACACACACGGTGCATCTACTTCAGTCAAACAACGTCCTACGGATGAAAACACTAGCCATAATATATGTATCGATTAAAAATATCCATGCACTAAGGATGTCTGCAACAACTAGTAATGGGACTTTTGCAAAAGCAAACAAGCATCTGATTTACAGACGGAAGCCAACACGAAAAAGTTTAATGTACCTTATTAGAAAAGCAATTGTTATTACCTTTTTTCGCAGACCAACTTAACTATGAAACGTATCGCATTCTATGCAACGATGATGAATTCTAAGTTGGGGCTCATTTTCAGCTCTAGGCCAAACAAAGGAATACGAATTTCACTTAGAAGTAATCTAAGATAATGGTTACCTTTATTTCATTGAACCGAGGAATACTTTTATTTGGATCGTCAGATCTTTTCGTTCATGGAACACAATATCCTGTCTGAAGGTACGATGTTGACACGGCAAACGTCAACGTGTTGCCCGGCAAATGGAAGCGTGTGCAATGCCGATCCATATAGTTCTATTCAACGTGGTATAGCAGCCAGTATGAGTAGACACAATGCCAACAAGAAGTATTCATTTCGATGCAAAGCTCTCTTGCCTCACGATATTCATTATTATTAGGTTGTTTTTGTTCATTAAGGAATGTTTAAACACGACGACGCTTATATTTTACACGTTCAAGCGTAAGTATGCAGTACGTATTATAAGACACCGTAATACCTGCGGAAATATCGGCTCTAGGAGCTTTCTTGCCAGACAATAACGTATAAACCATCGCTATAGTAGTCTGCAACTATAGTGCACGAGGTCTTCGTGCAACAGCATATGGTAACACATAAAAAGATCCTTTTCTTTTGGTTTCCAGTTATGGTCTAGTTATGTCTGTCGAACTAGGAAAGCTGGGTGATAAAAATTCTCCTGGTCAAATCTACCACTTCCATTATGAGCTGAGGCTGTACACACGGTGTATAGATCCTGCAGCAACGATATTCCCAGCTACATATTGAACTAGAAGTGTTATCTCGCAACCTCAGATATAATCAGCGGAATATCTGCCGTTCCGAGTTGAAGTTACGAAGAGGCTAGGACAAGGGGTAGGAAGAACGCGGGTCAGCTTCCATTACGTCTTTTTTAGCCGTACCAATGTTACCGCCCGCCATTTTTTGCTCCATTCATGACTGCTGCTGTTGTGGCGCGACAACCACTCCACTATTGCCGTCAAATACCTCTACATATTACTGTGCTTGCAGGACAGCGAATTGCGTAACAGGAAATCTACTATTGTTCTGCCCCCTGGCGATGTCTGCTATTGCTGCTGTTGTGCTTGTAAACCGTAAAAACTATTCTTCATTAAACTCAACGATGAAATGGGCAGTTTCCCTGTGGTGTGATCTCGTTCTCACACGAGTGTGAAGAGATGTTTCATTTGTTACACTTAAAAACGGACGTGTCTCAGGCCGAAGGATTTATTGTCCTGTCAAAGCTGCTTACATAGTAGTAGCAGTACTGGTGCGGGTCCCTAACATGTGGGGCAAAATCCTCTAAGGGGACATTCTAGTGAGGCTAAGTGTTTGACTGTATTTTATGCAATAACTCTTTAAATGTTGATACGATTGACATTACACACGAAAAAACTATCTGTTATTTTTTTTCCAAAATTTATTGGTGAATAGCTTCAACGGTGCTGAGTGCTTTCAGGCTCTTAAGCAGCATTATTTTCGTGATCCTCATTGCCTGTGCACTAAATGCACAGCATTAGTATAAACTGCAGTGGGCGTACGGTGCAGCGGAAACAAAAGCTAATGTTTTCATTTTTTTTTTTTTAGAAAATTGTTTAATCTATGAATTTAAATTTAATTTTTTTTAACACACTCACAACAATTTTCTACAATAGCCGTGTTTATACGCAGTATTAGTGTTACTATTCAGCGCAGAGGTTAAAGTTATGGTCTTCCGCTATGATCGGAAACCCGATCGTAGTTTGTTCGGGAGACTTTTCTCGGCCCTGTACGAAACAGTGATCTTGGAACGAGATTAGCTCGAAGCGCAGATATCACCCTTCAGCCTCACAGCCGCAAGCGAGCATTTATCATCACTGCGTATTGCTGCGGCTGACCGCAGAGAATACTACCGTACATCCGGCATCCAGTGACTAGTGTACTGATGGTGAAAATAGCTTTTCAATCAGCCTCGGTCGTGCATTGCAATCGAGAACTCGGCCATAAGAACAATAGCAGCTTAAGCACAGTGGGTTGCACTCTACCAGTTATGGTAATAAGAGTAATGAAAAAGTGACGCTAAAAGTTGCTCAAACACTAGCCTGACTTTTACCAGAGAAGAGACTTCTAGGAGATTCGTCAACGTTCTTGCATACGACTAGTCGAACTGCCTACATATGTAACTAGCCCGCAGGCCACTGGCCAGCCGGTTTCTCTTAGGACGTCATAACAGGCCAGGCGACTGGTCTCGACCGGTCGCCTAGGGCTAGGTAGGTTTAGCGAGGCGGCAGTATGATTAAATGTCGCAACGAGCCTAGCAGCTGCAAAGCTGCTACAATCATGTGAATTGTTACGCGTCAAAATTGTTAAGCGGCAAGCTATGCTGAAGAGCTCTGAATAGCGAGTTCGTGTTTCGCGCAGTCGAATGGCAATGGTTTAGTGCTGTTACCACTGCCGCCACCTCCCGAGAGGGCGCCGCAACTACCGCCGTAAAGGTCGTGCGCACAGTTGATCGTCCGTTAGTCTCGAGTGGGGTCGTACTACGGGCCGCGAATCAATGACTGACAAGAGTACTCAGTCACAATTTTTTTTCAGAATAGAAGACGTCGTATCCGACAAGACCCGGATCTAGTATGCAGTCGTTGCTATTGCAGCTGCCGATGTTTCTGCAGAGAATATGTGACTCATTACTAGAATGTTTCTGAGTGTGTCTGCAAACATAGGTATTCCATTGACTCTGCTGGTCCTTGCTCTATTCTCGTGTGAACTATGTTTACCTTGTCATACTAAGCCGTTAGCTAGAGTTGTACTAGGCTGGATGCGGCAGACCGGTGTCGTGTAAAGTAGAAAGAGCCGGGCGTGATGACGCGCTACAACGACGTTGTTTGCTTTGGTAAATTTTGGCCATCAGCTATAGCGTCAAATGGTCATAATCAAAGCGCTTTTGCAGGAAGTCACTGATAGTCATTGAGCTTGATGAGTGTACCAATCAAGGCGTCGAACGAACAGATGTTTAAAAAACAGCCGTGTACCTTAGAGAGGGTTAGTTAGTAGTACCTATTCACATGGAGTTAAATAGGTAATGCAGTATGTGCAATTGTTTACATTCTTGACTTACTTAATTGAAAACGTTGGTAGCTTTAATAACTAAACGAATGTATAATATGATATAATAGAGCAGTGTTTAACAAACCCATTCGAACTGGTCACCTTTTTATGACATGACATGATAAGATAGCTTCTGTCATACAACATATTACTGATAGACAACTTGGTAGATTTAGACCTGGCTTTACAAAAAAAAAAAAAAAAAAAAATAGCTTTTCACAAGACCCAGCGAAGTCGTTTGTATTAGAGTATAGTATACTTGTATTCTCGCGCTCCAGAGCGAACATATGGTTGAGGGAACGCCGCCGACATGTAAGAGAACTATGCAAAACAGCCACCCTGTTAGACTGTGCGCGTCATAACTGCACAGCTAGATTTATTTTTATTTAAGGATGAAAATCTTGCCCCCACAGATTTTTTTTTATCACTGCCAATAACAACAATGGTAATAACAATAATAATGGTAGTAGTAGTAGTAGTAGTAATAATAATAATAATAGCAAATCTTCAGTAAAGCATTGTCTTGTTGTCGCCGGAAACCGATCGCCAGAAGTGTGACACCATAAAGGACACCCACTATGCATATATGTATGTGACTACTGGTACTATTATATTTACTCGGAAGGTCAACGGAACACTTCCTATGTGCACCTAGCATTAAAATAGGTCCGATTAAAATAGGTCCAGTTTGTACCACTCTGCAGCTGCGATGTTACCTGCTCAGACAGCACTGTTGTTTGCCATTCGCGATATTTATTCAGCGATCTTCAACAAACCACTTTTCATTCTTACAATATGAAGTCCATATACTTACCTGGTGGCCTCGATCACAGCGCAACATCATACCCCCATTCACAGATGCTATATATTTATGATTTCAAGGCAAAATTCACGGTCGGCTTCGTGTTGACATTCCACTGAAGGTTTCGGAGTTTGGGCAGGGCGTCTAATTAAATGACCCACGTTAATTGAGTCGGTCCTTAATTAACGTAAAACAGCGTAAACGCGTTGATCGAAACCAGCGGCCAGTGTTGAGTGGATACTACCAGCTTTAGCCGCGCGTATGAGGGGTAGATATCCTCAATGGCTTCATCTAATAGCGCGAAAGAAAATTGCAATGAAGATATTACTAATATAAACTACACCAGCTACGCCGATTGATTGTGGTCTGAATTAAAACCTTTTTTCTAGAAATAATAATCCCATTTTAAAATATTGATATTTCGAAATAGGATTGTCCCCGAAGCCGGCGCCCATGTAATGGTGATACTTTGTCAGATCGGGTGGACTATGCGGCCGAAAACTTCACCCGGCCGCAACCAGATGGCGCCACATGTACTATCTTCTATGAGCCTATTTGAATTCTTGCTTATATCAATAAAGAAAATGTTGAATTTCAGATTATCGTACCAAAATTTAGAAACCGACATTGAATTTGTGGGTAAGTTGAATAGGAATACTATCCTCAATTTTACGGCTTTAGCTGAGGCTCTGAGTATATTCGAGTCAACGTATTTATTTAGTATGTCAAGAAAATGATATACTTTAATGTTGCTATTGTTCGCTCGAATACGGGTTGTATAACGTATATAAAAGTGTAAAATCGAGCTAACTATGACAATTATTAACGTATATGAATGTCATTACTGTGTTGAGATGGCACTGTTATATAAACAGTCCGTAACAAGCATATGAGAAATCCATTGCATGAGAGGTCTTAAATCCAGCGATAATCTGACAAAATAACTTGGAAAAATTTGCCATACACGCACTACAAGTTATAGGTTAAAGTTTTCCGCGCAAAACAAATTAGCTTTTATCATGATATATGCTGATACGGTCCAAATTATAACGGCGAACTTTAGTAAGCTTTATAAGACATAGTTTATATTCTAGCACAAAGAGGGCTCATTAGCATTATAAGTTGTTAATGATACGCAAAAAAAAATTGTCCCAAGCTCATTCGCACGGAAACTCTTTAATATAAATCAAGTTATTTGAGGACTAGCACTACCATTAGCGTTATAATCGCCTTTTTCCTTTCGTACAAATTATGTTCATTAATGTTCATATGTCACTTTAGCATTGCTTTTGGTAACTGCAACAATCTTGTAGATAATCGTCCCATTCCGATACATTTTTCAAACGTCTGTTTCGAGGTACGTAAATATCCAAATGAATTTCGGGTCGATCAAAGTCATTATTCGGTGTGACCCAGTCATTTGAGTTCAACTAGATCAGAGAACCGTACAGATCAACTTTATTAGCCTGAATATCGTTTTCCAGCCTATCAATCTAGTACTGGGTCTCCCGCTGCACCCATTTCGCGGTTCAAATGTTAAGTCAATGGTAGTAGCAGCAGCAGCACCAGAATATACAAAAGCATTACCCCGATTAGTTGCAAATATGATCGTTTGCACTTGTGTTACTGGTACAAAACAAGCGAACGCCTAATGACCAGAGTCAATGTTTGAAAATATCTCACTGCCTTTTGGGCTGAACAGATACTCTGTAGCTTGACATCGGATTCTCTCTCACTTGAGAGAAATTAACTAGTTTACGTAATAAACAGAACCCGGATCTGTTTTTAAATCGTGAACCTGACGGCTGGTTGGGTTTCGTCGAAGAAGACTCTTCGCTGAGTGCTCAGGAGGTGGCCCATAAGCTTAATGGCTTCGTATCTATTCAATATATAATAGCTCTTGCCCGGTATTGAAGATACTGATGTTAAAAAGATCGCGCAGTCTAAATCTAGTCAGATTAAACCTTTTTTCTACACTCATTTACGATAAGTACGATAAGGCAGGCTGTCGCTGTATCCGAGCAGCGAATATTCAAAACTATCTAAAGATTCGATAGGATCCGTTACGCTAAAAGAGATCGTATGTGATTAACAGAATATCTTCTCATTACATAATTCAAAGGAAGTCTTTTAACTGTCCTCGAGATTAGTTAGATGCTTCAAATGCACGAAGCCATTGTTGGTGGTAGTATACGGTAGTGAGTTACACTGCTACTGCGCCGGGAACTGATTAGAGTCCTCACTATTCTGTCCGAAGGCCTAGTATTACAACAGATCCTGAGGTGCCTGTTAATTGAGCTATTCTAGTAGATTAGCAAAACAGCTAGAGATTGTCTGAAATCAATATATAGCATATATTTTGGATTTATCTAGCTTTTTATGCCTATACGAGAACTATAACGCATATTATTAAAGTTTATATATAGACGGTCTTCCTATATGTAATATGGGAGCATAATTTTGTCGTACCCGATCCCTTTGAGCTTCCGACTTTGTTTTTGTGTTGTTCCGTTTGAATAGTGAATATATAATAGGTATTGTGGGTTTTTGGGGCGAGACACCAGTAGCTGGCGCGTTGCCTATAAACGGCTCGCTGTGATAATTCGTACGC
This sequence comes from Varroa jacobsoni, assembly GCF_002532875.2. Lineage (NCBI taxonomy): Eukaryota > Metazoa > Arthropoda > Arachnida > Mesostigmata > Varroidae > Varroa > Varroa jacobsoni. Next base: position 7,131 of record NW_019215392.1, on the reverse strand, counting down.
GATTAATAATGGTAGAGTTGAGTTAACAACTTACCGATAACACGCGGTACAATGTGACACTTCAAGTTCGAACGTGTGCGCACGCCTCATGGTCGTTCTGAAACGCTGGTCAACGTTTGTAGATGGGAAATCGCATCGCACGTTATATCATGTTATACAGTCTTCGGTGCTCCATCAACAGAAACAGTTTCCCATAGTAAGCATTATTTTAGTTGAAGTCACCCCCACCCTTGTCCTGAAATATGCATACACCTGCACACAACAGGACACAATAACGCAGGCAGCGAATTACCACCACTGGTGCCCCCTTCTTAAAAAAACTCCAGACAAACGGGTAGAAAGGCGTTTGCCATTGTGAATTGTAGAAGACATCTATGTTTGTGTGTTGTGATGAGCTCTGTTATCTTGCAATCAAGTTATAATGGTATTGCGCTTATGGAGGGTGGAAACTTTTCACCTTGAATGATTGTCTGCGTAAGAGGTAGTGCGTAGCTCAGAAATAGTAAGTACAATATGTTGGAATACTAGCAACACTGGTTGTGAATGATAACCTGATGGCCATTCTGTCGACGGCACTCTGGTGGCAGCCGTAAGTGACGACGGTGTTCTGACAGTGACAGCGGCGGTAACAACTTCGGCGTAACAGCTCAACACAGCATGATCACCTTCAACCAGCCGCGACCAGAGCGTAAACATAGCAACTTCATTGTGTGTTATACTTGTCGTTATTGGAAGAGCTGTGATCGGCCGTAGCCGGTTCCTGGGAGTGGGGACGACTGGCGCTGCAGTGAACACTCCAGCGACGGCCCTGAACAACGAGCACGCACGTCAGCGAGCACACAAAATGGCGAAGGGAACATTACACGATACGAAACAAAATCAAATGGCCTCTAACAGCCCGCTAATACCCATGGCACCACCTTCAACACAATTCTATCAAACTGCATTTCTGTTCGATGGTGGCAATGGCAACAACCGGTAGTATAACAACTCAATCGGTGTAGGTAATAAATTCAAACTGCTCAGATCCACTTGCGCCATTCGCACAGTCGGTGTCGGGCGGAGTGGCTGTGAGAGCCGGTTAGAAAGCTCGTCTCGTCTCGTCTGTTATATCATACATCTGTGGGTGTGCGAAAGGTTACTGAAGAACATATATACATATATGTGTGTGTAACGTAAGTGATATGAGTAATATTGTTATCTGAGAAGGTTCACGACATAGATGGACGGAAGGGCACTTATGCGACGAGGAACTCGGTAGCATCATCAGGCGTCGTTATTATCATTATCGACGACGTCTTCGCGGATGACAACGACAGGAAACGAAAACGCGAGCGAGGGAGGGAGGAAAGGATTGCTCTAAGCTGTAAACAGCAGCTACCCAGTTTACTGTCGTCAGGTTTTATAACGTCACGGTACAGTGATGAGATTCAAATGCGATGGCGCCTGCGGTCAAGGACGAAACCTACTATTGCTGTTGCTCCTGAGTTGAAAATGTCGTTCTCAGGCATAGGGCAAAATTCTCCTTCTTTTTTTCATTATCGCTCGGTGATCTGGTGAGACAGCATCAGCAGATGCATGAGGACGACTCGCTAAAACGAGCAGCGGCAGTAGCGGTAGCTGTAGTTACAGATAGTGGACTATGAAGGAAAAATAGCAATGCGCAAACAGACACATGTGCATGCTTATACAACGGATATATATAGAGGGGAAAAAAAATGAATGGTCATAGTAAAAAAAGGCCGAGTTTGGAAGCTCACGTTTTCTATACGTAGTACTGTTAGACGTTATCGGCTTATTCGGATCTGTGTATTGTACCATGACTATGAAACCGACGTTACTAAGGGTCGAGTTACGGGAGTTGGTTGGCAAAGTTACGGGAAATGTAGCCATGGAGTGGTCGGCAGCGATCGCATAGAAAGGCGCGTGACCTTTCAGCAGAGGTACCGTTTCGGACCGGCAATTACATTCGGCGAGAATAACATTATGGTATCGCTGATCGCAGTCAATTGTCAGTCAGCTCAAAAGCATGACCTGCAAGGAACCAGGCTCTATCACTGAGTTACCGATTCCACTGCTGCTTGTAACCGTCCGGTTGGGCAAAACTTTTTTAGATACACATTACCATTGTAGCTTGTTTGAGACAACCCCTCGGTCGGTCCATCTGACTTTTGGTTGGTCTAACCAATCTGTCGATAAGCGTGACCCTATTGCTGCCGCTCGTCCTGCCGTTGTTACCAACATCGCTAACGACGCCGCCGCCGCTGATGCCAATCATCATTTTCAGCGAGTGGGAGGGCAGACAACACCGCACTCCCTGTTAAAAAAAATACAGCTTCCTTTATTACGACATTCGAATATGTCGTATTTCATCGACGCTATATCTAACCATACGTTACATCGCATCACATTTGAAAAAAGCCTATTCACTACAACCGCCGGCGCTGTTGCTACAGGCGGTGCGAGTGTTCCCACCTCTCATTTCTCGTTCCCGTCGCTCACTTTCTGCCGTAGCGTTAGTTGATCTAGGCAAAAAACGGACGGCAAAACTGGCCGATTTTCCCGTGGTGCCCCTGACATGTCTTCAGTTTGCTGAGATAACGTCACTGATGTTGCTTAGATGTGTGTGTACTTTTGCCTAGTTAAAGTATCTATAAGTTTAAAATTGATATAAGGTAATGTAACTTGAAAAAAAAAAAGAAAAACACGAACAAATGAAAATTTTACGCGGTGATTCTGCTAGTCGCAGATCGCTATTGGCCCGTTCTTGTTGTACGGGATAATCGTTTCACAAAAAAGGTCGACGGAACGTTTTGGCCAGCATATGGGGTCTAAATCACGATAATGTAGACGATGAATTAATTCAGTATATGAAATAAATGATGGAAAAAGTACTAAGAGATTCTAGTGTTTTTTTTTTTTTTTGTAATTTTGATAGTTGCTTAAGATACAGATATCAACAACAATAGTTCATTTATTGCTTTTTTTACTCTTGCAAGGCAAATCGTGTCGATCGTCAGCTATCAATTTTATTGAAAATTTCGTTACGCTGCTTTTTGCAGTACTTTCAACCAGTCTGGACTACAGTTATTATTTGTGTGTGTGTGTGTGTTTTTGAATAGTTTTTCTAGCCAATGCGAATTTAATTCTAATTGATACCCATACAAACGATTAAAAACTGTTCGTCTTGTTAAAGATTAAAAAAAATCAGGCAGCTAATCAACGATGACAGTTAGCTTTGCTTCATTGAGGGGACTCGACGAAATAAAACTAATTGTCGTTTGTTTGTAGTGCGATATCATCTAAACACTGAAAGGCTCGTAGCGTCGATGAACAGACTGAAAACAAGATCCTCATCGTCATCGAGTGATTTCAAGCGTGAAGCGCATCATACGCCTATAGCCGCACCCGAAATCTTTCGTGGCAACGCCTTTTGTGTATTATCAAGCATTATTTTAGTAAGAGCACGAAGCAAAATACGTGTTCGTAGCGGAAAAACGGCATTACAAAATAATCCCCGTCGCCAGCTATGGAACACAGCAAACCTAAGCCCATGGATCACGTAACGAAACGTTAACGATCATGAAGTTATCAATTATACGACGCTTTACCATTATTATTTGGTCGATTGACAATACAACTTAATACGAATGACGCGTTTATCTTGCAAACTTTCGTCGCTATATTCTGTCAGGCTTTGCCTTCCCCTAAAATCGTTAACATCTACGAACGCAGCCAGTCAGTTACTCGCTGAGATCGTACAACTTCCGTAGATGAAACTTGCTAGATTAACTAAAAGCAATAACCAATCGACTAAGCCAGCCGAATATTCCAATTGTCTCATGTTATTTCAGCTGCAGCCCGTAGCGATAGTCGTACCTATCGGACGAATGGTGTCCGCAACCCAACGTGTGCCGTGGGTTCTGTCATTGCGATGTGTCGTTGAATTTTGTTCGTTATAGTACTGTGCATTTGTTGTCAAGCTTCGATCGAGTAAATGGTTCTCCGTAGTGATTGGTCACTTCGTCGGGTCGTTGAGTCGGAGCTGTTGATCTGTTCGTTCGCACCCGCGACGTGCCTCGTAGCCGCAGGCCATAGTCGTTGTTAGGATTGCTATACGGGATTGCTAACCGGCAGGCGTCATTCCATCCATACGCCCGGCTGGCCCGAAGCCGTTTACTTATGCCACAGCAACTGTACTCGGCGCTGTGGTCATCGCTACCGCTGCCGCTATTGTTGTTATTACTGCATTGTCTGCGTCGTTGTCGGAAATCTGTGGTGGCACCTCGGGCAACAGGAACTCTTCCGGCGATCGCTAGCTGACTGTCTGTCCGTCCGCGTCGGCGGTCCTCGTGATTGCTGATTAGCGCCTCCTGTAGTGTGGCCGTTGCGCACTTGAGGCTATCCCTGTCGATAAATGTCGGCTTGTACTGGCACTGTTACTAAAGCGATATGTGGTCACGGGCATCTGTTTCTCTGTCGGTCTAACAGCGACAGCAGCCCAAAAACGGTGGGCAAACGTTTGTCAACTTGCACCCCGCTCTTGACTTCGCCCGACGTTTGGCCGCTGTTAGTGTGCAGTCGTTGTCGTCAGACGGACGCAGTCCCGACCGGCAGCCGCGCTCGTCCGTGGCCTCGTCTCCGACGTAACAACTTCACTATTCGCCGTAGCTCACACGTGGGTTGGCGTTATTTACGCGCATCCAACAGGAAGGCAGCAGCATAAGACGCTGCAGACAAGTGGAGACGATGTTACGATGCCACTACGGTCTTCATTCATGCAACCAACACCAACTACAGGCACAACATTCGCTTGTACACACTTGCAGATGTACATGTGTATACATCTACTAACAGTTATAACTGAGTTGAGTCGAAGCAGACGCCATCACCCGACGTTTGTTGGCCAGATACGAAATGAGAGATGGCCGGAGATTAGAACAGCGCTAGCTTTTGCAGTAATATTAGTAGGTATTCATGGTCGACGATCATAGACCGCTGACGCTCAAAGCGGCCGGCCAAAATCGAGTGATGATCGTGCCAGCAAGAATAGACTAGCAAACGTTGCCGCTGTTGGAACCAAGCTAATAACATCGCCAATAAACGAAAAGTATCAGAATGACGAAGGAAAAATTTTTCACCCTTTGCTATCATAGATACCGAAAAGGCCACAGGTAACATTGGATGACCAATAGTCAGAGTGGAGCAGATTTATAGTTTACCATTGGTCTTACAGTAGAGTTAATGATGAACAAGTGGGTGGGTGGGCGGAATAGTATATGGCATTACTCCTGACGAGACAAATGAGTAAACTAAAACATAATGTGTACACTGTTTGGTGCTATGGGTTGTATTGTATTATGCACTAACCGCAGATGCCGCTAGCAGACACTTTAGCGAAGCTCTCAACACAATCGAAGTTCGGTACAAAAAAGATTATTTATATTTTAAGTTACTCTGCTGCGATTTACATCGACTTTAAATGCTTCGAGGCATTACAGGCCGAGTATGTCCGTTATGCTCTATCGAGTGGTGCCCCAAATCGCTATATGTCTGAGTGGTGCGGGTGGACCCCAACGTATCCGTTTCGCGTATGACGTCTACAATCGTATCTTACTCGTCGTCCGTCTGATTAAGCTAATACACTTATGCTCGAACTCTTGCTTTTATTGCTCCTGCTGCAGTTGATTTCTTCATTGGCGTCATAACCGTTATTTTAATCTTCGCTGTTACAACTACAATCAGTACCGAAATCGTCTGCAATATAGAAGACCTGTATCGGCAGCTTAGCGGCATTACCGGCGCCGTCAGTCGCCGTATCTCTGGCCTCGAATCAACTTAAGAGCGAAGTTTAATCGTTTGTCATTGACTTAGAAAGGAACGCAGTGGATAAAATATTAACAGGTAACAACGGCTTTATGCTTTTATCATCACGGCTAGTTATGCTTCGTGGGATGCTATAGTCCATTTATGCAGTAACGGAAATTAAAGCGAAACGTTAAAGTACGCGAAGTGCTAAATAAGCGTTTCTGAAGCACCGCGATCAAGGCCAGACATCCACCCCAAAAGCCGTTTAGTCCAGGGCCATCACGGGCGGCATCCGTTGCAAGGGATTCGAAAAAAAAATTCACGCGCGTACGATCAATGAAATGAAATGAAAAAAGTTCGGTATAAAAGTATATATACAGTATAGCATTATACTGTGTAATCTAGCTTTTAGCTGGGTTTTTGCGAAGTCAGCAATGTCTTTTGTTCCCCGGCCGAATCGTAAGAAAAAAACAAGCATGCGATACGTATCTCTTCCGAGTATCGTTTTGGACCATGGTTATATAACCTATATAATTAGTGTTCTCCAGTCGTCTGCTGTCTTATTGTATCGCGGCGCTAAATTCTTGTTCTAGTTGCTCCTCCCGTCCTGTGGAATCCAAAAGGTCAGGATCGGCGAGCGCCCAAACACCCGCAATATCAATGCCGCTGGCTGACTATCATCGTCTGTAGCTGTGGTAGCCTGCTGTTCTTGTGACCTAACAACTTAGCAGGAATCAACTTTCCGAGAATCATCACTATTGATCGTAATTCGTTGTTTTGCGATAACGATCCCGTTTGCTCGCCGCCCGTCTGCGTTCGTTTCCTAGTTAATATCGTCAACAGGCGAAAGAAGCCTACGAGAGGGCTATGGTGTTTCTGGAAGAAGAAGAAAAATAATAAAAAAACAAAAAATTACTGACTGGTTTTCGTTATACAGCCAGTAAAATTAAGTCGCAGTCACCACAGCCAGCCCCAGCGGTGTTCCTGCCACTGTCGACGTAGACCTTGGCTTTCTTGTGTTTGCCAGTTGCGGGCTCACGCGCTCCCTCCATCGAAAGAGGTGAATATTGTCGCCCTTCCTAAGTATGGATCTCTCTTCATTTCGATCAGTTTTTTCTCCGGGCGCTCTGTATTTTTCTCCATCATATGGGCACCCTCTTGTTTTTGTCCTCTTCTATTCGAAGCGAAGGGCTCATTTTAACCGCGCGAACTATCACCATGGCCGCCAGCTAGCACAGCTTTTCGTGAGCCCTTCCTGGATCGTCGTAGGAAACTCAGTTTTTTTATGCAAATGAACGACTGGGCCCAGCAGCAGCAGCAGCA
>NW_019215391.1:0-14087 GCF_002532875.2 Varroa jacobsoni | reverse complement strand
CTTTAAAAATTACCCTGCAATCTAGTAAGCAAAGAATCATACGAGGTAAGTTGCTTATACGTCTTTAAACAGAACGCTTACGTAACTGATTTAGATTTTGGTTATGCTTAAACCGGAACGCACGAAATTACTTTTCATACTAATTGATACGGGCGTCATATTATGGCCAGATTGCGTATGAGCTCTGTTGTGTTGATTTCAATAGCTGGCCATTATGTTGCGGTTATGGTATCAACGAATCAGGAGTTGATCTTGCGAAATGGAGGCAAGAGCTGCCTTTTCTACTAAAGCTATTTTCTGGGAAAAAAATTTAATTGGACATTTGGTACTAACATAATACTAAAGTGCATTACATGTTCTGAGTAGTTAGCAAACATCCGAATGACAAAACTTGCAACTGCAGCGATATCCTTTGTAATTTTTTATTTATATCCTTTATTTTTTTTAATTTGAGGTGTGTGAAGAAAGAAATCATAAAAATTGATAATGTATTTAAAGCCAGTTACGCACTGTTATCATTTTTAAATATCAATATTAAGATACCCAGGGGGTCAAATTTGCCCGAATACTGGTAACACGCTGGTGCTAGAGCCACTGGACAGGATGTACCTTCAGTTGCTGAATAGATTTTTCTAGCTGTGATACGCCGACATTTTTTCTTCCCTATATAATAGTGCATTCTGGCGTGTGAACTCAGCCGGAATTGGCCCTATGCCACGAAGAATCCTGAACAATCCCGATGACCATAGTCGAGTACAATATGCAGTGTCATATTTACGCAATCATTTTATCGACCAATATGCTTCTTTAGGAAAAAAATATCCCTTTCTTGCGCCCAACGATCGGAGGCTAAAGCGCGTAAGGCTTCACTGATTCAGGCCATCAGAACGGACTTTCAACGTAGCACAAAATTACTGGGATACCAATAGGGTAATATAGTTTTTTTTTTACTGGCTTACAGCTGGTAAGTTTATAAATTTGAAAGAGAATTCGGCATTGAAGCCGAGTCTAACAAAAAGCCTTAGGTTTAGATTAAAATGCAAGACAAGATAAAATGCCTGACGAAGATCAACTACATGATGAACGATTTTTAAAAACATCGACATGTTGGACAAGCTTTTTGTTCTCCAAACACAGCTTTTCAACACGGTTTATACCTCGAGGCGAACATAGGACTCTGAATAGTACGTCAACTTAAGCGCGGATGACGCAGTTCAATAAGTCATCACGTACCTCGAAAACGTGAGTATGTTAATCAGCTAGAAATGTGCTTGAGGTACGCCTTTTTTTGCACGTATTCCTCGACGAGCTCGTATTTAATGTTCTCACTCTGCCGTCCTGCTTTCTATTAGGTGGACTTCGTCCTTCGCTCTTTTAGAAAGTTAACATCGATCGATTGTTTTTCCTCAAAATTCACGTACTAACTCAAGAACGGAATACTTTTTTGCGACTGCGATTATGAACGCAGAGTAGAAATATGGTAACTGAAAAAAAATAATTGGGCAGATACTGAGACTGACCTTAAGGCAAGCCTCAAAGGCAAATGTTCTGGGAAACTAAACTTTCCACTCTCTAGGCGCGTGTGTATGCTCGAGTAACTTGTGCAATTTTCTCCGATTGCCTGTGACCTCCCGATATTTCTGCTAATTTCCATGAAACTTCTATTGGAGTTGAATTTTCGTCAGCTGATTTATAATTCTATTTGCAAAATAGTCTTCACGATGGCTTGCGTGCTTTCTGCACTTTACGAAGCATGCTTCGCGCAGCTATCTAAATTAATATCAGGCAGAACTGGGTTAAAATTAACATCCTCTGCGAGACAAATAAAATAAAAATAGCCAATCTTTAGTGCGGTAATGCCCATTTACGCTCGATCACAATATAAAGGGCAGTGTACACTTCGATGCGATGATGGATCCCATCTCTTGAAGCCTTAGACAAGTAGAACTTAACTTCAACAACAGCCAATATGGTGGTCATAATACGAGATCGTCGAGGTGTATAGTGCGCTCGAGAAATAACGTGGGTATGGCCGATTTCTCTTTACCTTTCGCTATCCAATGCTTTGAACTGGAACTGGAACAATGTCACCTAGTCTTATCATTGTCAACTGCCTCAAAACCATTTCGTCATCGTCCTCGTCGTTGCCGTTGATACAAAGTCGTAGCTATATGAAAAGTAAATCGCAAATCTGACGATTCAATTCCATCCTGCGTTGTAGGAAGACAACGAAGAACCCGTTATAGCTTTTCTCTAGGTGACACATAGTACCATGGATGGGGATGCAGTGTATTTATGCAAATGCCAATAGCGTTTAAGCCTATTTTGTTCATAGAAGATTCGTGCATGTTTTTGTAGCGTGCAGCGTTTAGGTGACATTTGTTTTTTTTTTTATATATTCAAAAAACATTTGTCGCATTTCCACTTAGGCATACTGCAAATGCCTGATGAGCATCACTTTACGGTTCTTGGCGCTGTAAACATGTTCGCACACGCCTAACCTTTACGCCTAACGAAAACTAAGGTAGTGTAAACGATAAAGATGTGAGAACAGCATAGTTCGCAAGTACTCCAAAGATATTTCGAACTTAAATCTCCTTGCAGGAAGTTAAAGCTGAAGGTTTCACACACGATTCTTTTGACTTTTCATTTCGTGTAGGAATATTCTATAAATTTTATCTTAATCTATTTCAGTGTTTCTATGCATACTCGTAAGCAATATGTGGATGCGTTTTCTTCGGTCGGAATGAAGAGCTGTTATAGGAGTCATGAACTCAAGGGTGGTGGACGTTAAATAGCGGAATCAGGCTATGTCTGGTGGTATACGATTTAATTTTTATTGCGGTGTGCCACTTTATGGCATTCTATGCCAATAATACAACAAAGTATTGTTAAAGCGGGGTTAGTATTGTTCATTGAAATTCTACCTTGACGACGGAAAAGCTCGTTAACCGACAAGCAATTAAATTTTATATTAGTTCATGCTACACATGGTGAAAGGAGCAGGTGCGGTATTTCATAATATGTATTTGCGCGTGAATCATCTCCTATGAGGGTTCGCAAATTTTCAAGTTTGCTCCTTTATCGTAGATCTTCGTTAGGTTACTTCGGTGAAAACGCGATGCTGGGCTCGACTGAAGTAATTTGTTAACTATACGGTCTTTAGACCAATACGCTCTCTCAAAGTAAAACCATAAACATGCTGCTAACATTACGGAAGGAAAGTTTCAAAGTTCCAGGTGTTAAAGTAAGTATTTACCGTGAGTTAAAAAAAACGTGCAATACTTATCGAGGAAATCCACAAATTAATTGGTATGTGCTTGATTTATCCTGTTTCTGAGTCCGAATTAGGCACGGTACAAAGATATTAGAACCTTGAAGCCAGAGAGGACACATTAGACTGCATAGGCGGGCACAAGTAGGCTTAATTTATCTGTGCAGGACGCAAATCTAGCAAAGTTCTACGGAAGTAAACATCAACCTTGAAAAAAATCGCATGATATTGCCTATTTCCAACATAAAATCGAGATCTTGCCATAATAGTGGCAGAGATACAGAAAGAGCCAAAGCATCTGTCCAAAAATAGAAATTTCTTTTCTAACGTATAGTCAACGAGATCAATAAAGACGATTCGTATTCGTGTTTAGGGCCCTATATGAAGTTATAATAGCAATAGATTTTTTTTTTCAACTAGCTTTCGTTACCGACTGTCAATTATTAGATCGTACGTGTAAATTAAGCGCTTCCCCGTGTTTTTTTCCAGCCACCATCTCTAAACAAGACAATAATATCAACAAACGACCACGACAAGAGCGTGTAACGAAATTACTTTAGTATATACACACAGTCTATTAATCCGTTAATCTGTGGCGGTGTTCATCCACGAGACGCACGGCGTCCTGTAATATATATATGCCACGATGACGAATTTCGAAAGCAATTTCGCTCTTTCTGTTCTCTCCGCTCGTCACATTACAAGCTTTCCCGCACGAACGCCACATAAAGTAACCGACAGCGACCAGACACAGGTGACTTTTTCCACTAAGAGCGCTAGTCTACGATACGATCGTGCGTGTCAGAGCTCATCCGGCACTTCCGCATTCTACGACTCCTCCGTGGGACCCGTCGGTAGACTGTCATATTCCGGTTACGTGCTCCATTTCTCCTACCTTGTATCACCCCCTACGTCACCTTATCTCAGTCATAATTGTACCGCTTGACTTGAGCACCCCCCACGTGACACATGGCTCTTTCACGCACTTACGTTCGGGGCTCACCGCAATCTCTTTACCCAAAGAGCAATGCCGCGTCTTGCTCGATTGAATAGACCAGACGATTCTTGTAGACAGCTCAGTCAGCTCTATAACGGTGCGCCTAGCTCAGCGACATTGTATGAGGGAAGCCTAAGCTAGATAGGGGATGAGTGCTACTTTTGTGAAAACCGTTGTGGAACGCGAGGTCTTTGGACTACGCCAGACTGGTCGGTCAGATCAAATCAAGTCTTTGTCGTGCGTGCTACTCTTTTCCGTTCCCGGCGTTTTCCCCTTTCGATTGGGGGCGCAGGACGCAACAATGGAATGCCCATATAGTTGAAAATAGTTAGTGGGTGGAAAGACCCAGGCCGAAATCAAAGGTTTGACGGACGGTTGATCTAAGCGATTTAGTTGAGCCTAGGGCGGCTGCCATATTCATTTGGCTAGAATAAGAAAACGGGTGTTACCTCGTGAACATGACTGAGTATTTCTAATAACAAAGAACCTTTATTTTCTTATGTCATAGAGCTTTGTTTGTAAGGTTAAAAGACGCAGAGGTATTTGTTGGCGGCGGGTAAAGGGCCGTTATCTACGCATTTGATCGCAATGGCCGAGGCAAGTAAATGAAATTCGAGCAAGCTTACAGAAGATTTTATTAGATCGTCGCAATCTTGAGTTAGTAATTAATATTTTATCTATCCTTCGTATGCTGTGATCTGTTTTTATGTTCTTTCATACCAATTGACTCACTTAATAATCACCCATCGTCTAGTTCTGGAGAATTCCTAAGCAATGATATATATGTGACTGAATCAGCGAGGTAATAAAATGGGTTTTATGTAATGAGTATGGGAAAGCGATAGGTTTTTTTACTGTAGGATGTTTTTAACACAGATATGATGCTGACATATATACTGGCAAATATCTTTCTTTGAAAAATTATGCTGTAGCGCTCGATTCCTGGTTAACAAAAACGTATAACGTAATAGTGGACCTGATTTTTTTTAAAGGTAAACCCTGCAATCATATGTATATGTTAGAGCATCATCTTGTTATTGTTTGACTGTTCAGGTGGTTTGTAACTGACGCCGACTGAAAGATTCGGGAAAAGCCAGGTGTCAGATCGCACAAAGCAGTATTTACAAAAAGAGAACCATAGCAATTAACGATAGTAGTTGGATTATATATATTTGGCCTATTCCAATTGATACCAGATCACCATAGGCAGCATGCATATATTCTGTTAGAGCGACGCTTCATAAAGCCTGTATTGAAGCCTGCTATTTTAACAGTCATTAAATTGATTTACAGTTGGATACGGGATGACCACACGAACTGACGCACTTTGGGAATTGAAATACTCAAACCTGTAGATCACTACAGCTTTTGTAATATTTTAAATTTAATGTCTGAGCGGTGGCCATGTTTACCAGTTCAACTTAGCATGTTGCGTGGAATAATTAGATGTCATATCTAATCTGCATAAAAACAAAAGGAAACCTCTTTAGATGCGGTAAAAATGTACCCCTTAGAAAGCTTGAGGTATTGCTTGTACATCTACGCATTTCGATATTAGGGTAAACATTCGCCATAAAATCTAGTTAGCGTGAATGGGCCGACACAGTACTCAAGTGTCGGAAGCAATAAAAGTTGTTTGGGGGGAGCTGAGTGCTCTTACGATTTTACCGAGACAATTATATTTTGACTCAAGCTCTTGCAACTAGCAAGGCGTCTGTACATTTCTCGACAACTAGTTAAGAAGGTAGGTGTTACCATAAAAGTGCAATCATAACCTGTTTGTCCACTAAAACCGGGAGTACGTGGCCATCTGGGTTCGAAACTTGGCGTAGACACACCTTGCTTCTAAAGTTGATGTACGATAGCACCACTGCACATAAAATTCAAAGCACGTATTAGTTAAGAAGATTGGTAAAGATTGCGTACGAAGTCCATAGACTGAACCTACAACGCCATAGAATTTGTGGTACATTGCAACAGAAAAACCGTTGATGAACACTATATCCAAACATTTAGTTCTATTTCCAGTGATCCTAAGAATCTTTCGTACAACGTTGGCAATACTATTTAAACGTTTGTACGCATAAACTTATATATGCATCGCTGCCTGGATGGAAGTGGAGTCGGTCACATCGGTCATGTATAGGCAACCCCAAGAATTTCCACCGAAAGGTAAGTTAGCAGTAGAACATTATGAACGGTGTCGGCGCTGCTCAACTGACGTTTCTGGCAATCGTTCAACAGATTCTTAGTTGGACGTCCCTCACAGCTGCCACGCACCTTCCGCCATTTTACTTCGTTTGTACCAGTTAAAACTATTCCTATGTGGATCATTCTGTCGGCGTCGTCTACTTGCCCGGCCGCGAAGTCTCTATAAATTTTTTGGAATAGCCTTCAAGTAAATGTGTGACATATCTTCAGACCATATACAAGCTGGCTTGATTGAATTGGTCCTTGCAGTGGTGCTGGCTGCCGGCCGTAAGGTCCTGCAGAAAAAGGGAAACCTATCAAGAAGGAGCGGAAAAATTTTCCTGCTGCCTTGGGAATTTAAAATCGAACCAAACCAGGGATGGGACAGGGGTTACCGACCCTTCAAGCCATGGCTAGTCACGTCGACCGTGTCACGTACGACATCGGCTCTCCTGAGCGGAGTTGCTGGTACTAGGGATCGGACAAACGGCATTCCGTCGATGCTTTTGACGGCACCAGTTCTGCTCTTCGCCTAGCTCCCCATTCTATCCTGCTATGAACCTCATGTGCCATAGTATTAGGCACGATTCGCAAAAAAAGTATGGCTGTGTATAGAATGTATTCGGAGTATCATCTATCCAGCTATCACATGAAGACGAGAGGAGTTAAGGCTTAGTTATGCAGGATAATGAAATCAAATTTGGCTACGAGCAGTAAACAATTTATAGGTCTCCGGATTCACATAGACAAAGATATTACCGGTGCTAATATCATCAAGTGGTAGTGAAAAGTTCTTGTAGAGTCCATGTTTTTTTGTCCATCAGTTTTGTTAATACCCAAAACTTAGTGTGGTTTTATTCGTTTTTCTTTCGTACCTATATATACAGCAGGACGGTGTTGGTGTAAATAGTAGAGCCCATTTAGAAAGTAACACAAATTTAAAAAGTAAATACTTTTTGAATGAAGCCAGCTGGCACATGCAACTGAACATCTGAAACGGCAACTCTATTTATTCGCGCTTGAGGGTAATCTGCTGCTTGAACTATTGTTGCGCTTAACGTGCCAGCGACGATCTGTATTAAGCAGAATTGGTATCTGTATTATTTAATTATTTCAAATCTCTTCCAAACAACGCTGTTTCAGGTACTTGGACTCAAGTGATAAGCTAATACTTCAGTTAGCATCGCGAAGATTGAAACCACATCCACCATGACCTTATGATACCATCATGTGCGCCTGCGCAAGGTACAATCGCTCATATATATATATATATATATATATATATACACCTTACTGTCTACAATCTTGTGTCTGCATATGAAATAAATTCCGAAAATCGAACACGGTTTCCTAAATTTTCATTTTATAAAGTATTCTCACACGAAAAATGATTGCGACAAGGGCGTCAGACTTTACTTACGAGCCATCATCTAGCAGAAGTACAAGTCCTAGTCTATATGTTATTGCTAGTAGTGCTCTTCTATCTTACAGTGGCCTCTGTTGTCGATATCGTCCAAAAACGGACCCGAACTGCGAAGATTGCCGGGACGTAGACCTAAGGACGGCACAACCCGGGGGAGGCATCGACCTACACTCGCTACAATATTTCCTCGAAATTAAGCAACAAAAACACTAAAATCTTTCTGTTTAGGTTGAGGAAGTCATCATTCCTATATGTCGCTATCAGTGCCGGCAAAAGGTTTGTCTTATCGTTTTACCAAGAATGCGACTTCTCATTACCCAAAATAGTTTCTGAAAAATTACTGCGTTGCCCACGTGTATCTTCACTGCGGATGAAAACGTCACCCACTAAGTGCGCGTCAAAGACTGTAAAGCCTAGGTTCATACTGGCCTTTTTTGAACCAGCCTATTTTGAATAGCAGGCGCAGAACAAGTTCTATTAGCATGTTTACATATATATTTGTAGACGGGACCTTGAGACGCTCGCATATGGCGCTGTCGCTAGATGTAGCGCCATTTGGACGGCTGTGTTAAGCGAAAGAAAATGAATCTACTTTTCTCTTTTCAAAACCTATTAAATCAGGCCGCAGTGTTAGGCTTTTGCATTACATCGTACATTGTGCCTCAAGCGTTTGCACAAGTCATGAGAAAGGACAATAACGAATGTGTTTTAGTCAAAATGATGCAAACGACGCATGCGTCTTTCTTCGGGTTTTAAGACTACCGAATACGCTTGCCCGTATTTTTTAATTGCCCGTATAAATTTATTCCAATAACATTCGAAAGCTGAGGACAACGTCTGATGAAGCGAGCGGATCGTAATGACTTTAATACGTCACCCGTCGAAACCGGCCTTTGAATAGGTTGCAAAGTACTGAAGGCGGCAGACCACAGATTCTACTGTGACTTCGGACATGTGCATAGCTCACACGTGTTTCTTCGAGACTTCCCCTTTTAGTAACAACATCTGTATAGAGCTTCTGGGATGGTTACATTTCGCTGGCAGAGGGCACACCGATTGTCAGCGTCATAATAACTGCATTTGCTATTGATAACTAAATCGTTCTCACAACAGCGGAAATCAATCACAGTAAAACGTTCCTTTATCTAATCACTTTAATTATCTCATAGAAAACAACGGTTAAATTTCATATATTGTATCTATATAACTGCGAACGGGTTCATGCGAGTATGAAGCAGGAAAAGTGTACGAGGCTCTTCACTTAGACAAATTTGTCTTAAATTCATATATTCGTACCACGGTTGTAGAATGGAACCACCGCTAAGAAGTAGTTTGCTAAAACATCTGTCCAAGGCATTTACTTATCCTTTTTATAGAATTATGGCACACATTAGTTGATTCTCAATAGATAAGTGGTGCTCATTGATTCACCTCATGGCCCATCTGAAGCATGGAGGCTGTTACTATCAACCGAAAGCTAATTTCAACTTAGCTTAGTTCTTGGTTTTTGCTGTTTGTTCTATAACACAAGAAAACACTTTGATTGCGTAGTAAAGACGGTTTGTGAAAAACGGTACAGCCAATTTGTGTCTTCAAGCAGCAGCCGCCGCCGCCGCAGCACCAGAACGAGTTTCTCTATACGATAGGAAAACGTTCAAATCGGCATACGGTCGATAAGATATTTAGAGCCGTTTATAGGCTCTCATATAGTCTTCATAAAGCACACCCAAGGCGGTCGATCATTTTCAAAGTGCGCTTATCACATTCATTATACTTATGTTTAGATACATATAGATAGATGACCTATGCACGTGGAAGTACCGGAAGTGGGTGCGCCCCTTCTAGTTACAATTCAAAGGTGATCAGATTTATTTAGACTATTATTATTGCGGAGACGGAGATATTATCTGCATGTTCACACCCGCTAATGCCCCATGATAATTTTTTCACTGTCGGAGACGGGTACATGCTCATTTTAATCGTCTGAATTCAAGGGTGAATATGCATTACCTATTCGTTATATATAGAACGCAGGCTTTTTTTTTTGTAGCGATATTGAGTGCTCAAAGCGTCAGTCTCTTGCAAACAAAATACGTTTTTTTTTTTTTTTTTTTTTTTTTTTTTTGTAGGAAGCTTTACATATTCAACAGTATCAAAAATTGTTTTGCTTTATTTTTCAATTTAAGGATATAGTTCAAAGGTTTCAATTTGTTGTTCGTTGCGGGGTCCCGAGACGTTGTTGTTGAATGATTTATATACGCAAACATGCTAAAGACTCACACTCGTCCTTCTTTTAGAATGGATCAAATATATCGCTAAGTGGTCTGACTTATAAGAAATGTTATATATAAAAAATGTATAACAAGCACGAACCGCTATCTATTTATTGATTTTATATCAACTCCGCGGATAAGTTCTGTCTACGCCTGTTCGTATACTTGGACCTGCACGAGATCAAACACAATATGATAGGTGTATATAGTATAAAATTTGCTAAAGATATCTAAACACTGCGCAACTAGAAATACCACAGAAACAATTGACGATGCCGGCTGGGCGAACGACTACACAGCCACATCAAAAAGTGGTCGTGCGGCAAATAAAAGTGGGTTGAAATATTAGAAAGGAGAGACGAAGCAGTATTGAAATGACGAGTGTGTGTGTTCTTTCGTGCTATGAATGACGTGCCTTCTTCTGTCAGTTGCTGACAAAACCCATTTTGAACAGGAACAGGCCAGCACGCAACAAAGGGCGACAAAGTGCAGGGTCCTTCAAGTAGCAAAGGTCTAGGGTTGGTGCATTTTTTTTTTGAGATATATGGACTAAGTCCAAATTGCAACATGCCTTTTGTAAGGTCTTACTTGAGAACTATTTCAAATTCTTCGAGAAACGCAATACAAGGGAGAAATGGAATGCAGTGCTATTGCTGTTACCGGAAACAGCAAAATGTCAACATTTCCTCACTTGAGTTGAATTGCCCAGTGCTGATGGAAAAGGATGGTAACGAAGCCGGAATAACGACAGTAATTGCGACTCCGAGTCTTTTCTTTTCTACCACTGAGACTCATCAGAAAAAAAGAGACGTACATTTTTGTCGGATATCGGCAGCAGACATCAGTATCAGCTTCGCCCGTCTAGAAATCGTCAATAGCACCATTTTGATTTATTGAATCCTTAGAAGATCTTAACAGTTTTACGCTATGTTAGCTCTCATATCAGATCGTTCAATAACGAGACGCTATATGCGGAAAAAAAAACAGGCTTCTTTCACTTACTGACCATTACACCCATACCTTAAAAAACCCGAACATGCAGTTCCACTTGGGTCACACCAATTCCGTAGTAGGTTACAAGCAGCGTCCTTTCCAGGGGGAACAATTTCAGTACCACAGTGGTTTGTCCATACAAGACCTAACATTTGAGATAGGAAATATACCACAACAAAATGAGTGGGTATATAGGATGCTGAAAAAGAGCAAACTACCTGAAATTTAACCTTTGTTTGTTTCGAATTAATAAGACTGCTATGCATGCTAGGGTATTCTGGCATGCGTATATTAACTTGGAGAAGGGGATGAAATCTTAATGGGTAAAACCCATCCGTATACACCTCTGTGAAACAGCATCGGGGAGTTTCAACTCAACTGGGTCGATAATTCATAGAGCATTGGACCACGACCAATAGCTTTGGGGCAGGAGCCAATATGTCCTGCTGCTCCCTAAAATGCATTAAGGTTCGCCACAAATGTCAATCACTATCCATTTTTAATGATGGAACCATGTTTATACCAAGAGCTTTTAATTGTGTCTAGTAAAAATCACACCATATACGTTCTTGTTTTGTATTGTTTCGTGCGGTACTGAAGCTGTCACGCATCAATTTCAATCGGTTTTGTTGGCCTTACTTGGTTCTTTTTCTAACATGTCTATAAAATGGCATGGTAACAACACGTTAGAGTAACCACCTACAGAGGCAAAAGGTTGAAGATAACGTATTCAAAAAGATGTGCATTACGCACCCGCATTGTGCATACCTCTGACGAAATACAAGTCAAAAAGGAACACTGAATTACTGAATGGTGCAGGATATGTTTTTGTTTTTAATATAAACTTACATCTAAATAAAGCTTACCGTGCACCCTCATCTATAAACCCGCTCATGGCTAATTAATACATAAAGTTAGAAAACATATGGTATGGCTTGCAAGCTCCGTAAATAATTACGGCACGGTAACAGCATAATGGTAACAGGCAATAGTGTTTTGCTTCCGCGAAAAATTAACTTGCTAATACTTTAAACACAGGCCATACCTCTAACTCTAATTCTAGTCCGTTAAATAATTTAGAGTGCATATACTTTAGTGGCAAATGGATCAGTTCCTCGTATCGTAAAAAGATGGCGGAGATCAATTCCGAGTTTTATAACATTGGGACGATGACTAATGAAGCCTGGAAAGCAGTAAACACAACCAATCGACACAGAGATCCTCTATGGTGATAATTAGGATTTGACTTGCCAGACGCCAAGCGTATCTGTACAAAATGCAATGGAACATGCCTTAGATACTATGAGGCACTATGCGTTGCAGTATCTTTGGTGAGCAGTTGCTCTTACAGGGCATATGAATTTCAACATCTTTAGGTGTTAACTTCGTACAATTATACAACAAATATAACTTCCGCTCATATTCTGCATCATTGAGTGGAGGATATGTTATAAGCTAGTGTCGCTGCTGTTAACAAAGGGACTAAATTGCTTCCTAGAGTTCATGAGTGCCATCCCAACTGATCAGACCGGGTATCGTAGTAATCGCCTTATAATGAGAGTATGCATGACCTATAAAAGACACCTTATAGACTTTCGATAGCCACGGCAGCCCGTGGATGCCGCGATTGAGGCTTTTCAAACCGCCTTCAGCTCAGCGCTAAGAAATACCTTTTTTAGGGTCCTAGCAGAGTACTAGCAGAGGTGCGTTATAAGCCGGGAACTTTAAGATATCGACAGAGAATTCATTTATGCTAACGCGGTGCAGTAGGCCAAATAGGGAAAAGAATATATCGTGCTAACCGTCAAATGGTGACACTGTATAAGGCTTCTGTCGTAGGTTGTGTGCCACCCCCAGTTTTTATGCACTCTATGAATTCTGCATAGAAGCAATATAAACATTACTGTTGTCGAGGAGCTTGCCACCTTCGTAGGACCGAAGTCGATGTTTTCTCATGATCGCTATGTTATTTCTGTTGAACTACTTTGTGTGGTAACGTATAAAATGCTTACCTTCCTATATATGCTGGTACGTTTTCTTGCTTGTGTGTGTCATGATGCTTTACTTAAAGTTTGAGTAATTACAAAAAATGGAATCGAGTATTTCTCCTTATAGGTATTGACTTTCAGAGTTGCCGTACCAATGAGTTGTTTTTTGCGGCTAACGTTAACGCGACCATTTTGTGAAAGAGGATCGCAACTTCTAAAGGCCGCTTTCATTCAGTGTGATTTTACTGTTAGTGTTATGGCCAGCTTACATAAGTTTGCCCATTCGGTATCGAGTACAGAAAGTTCTATACGAGCGAAGGCTGCGCCTGAAATCTTTATGGATTGTTTGTCATCAAGATTAGTAGAATGAAGAGGTCATTTATCTAGCAAACACACTGCACTCCTTGTGTGCATGCAGTAAGTGTCCTGACCGGTACTTCCATATAGAGTGGCCGTTTTCATATGAGTGTATTAAAGCTACCGCTGTTTGTGGACATCTCTCATTGCGCTTCAGTAGCAGCATGCATGGATTACGGAAATCAACGCGTGTCGTCTTTTTATACGTATGAGAATACATCCGATTAGTCGCCGATTACGGTCTCGTATGCGCCAACACATGTGCATAGCAAGCTAAGTAAATGGCGGAATAAAGTTTTCAAATTTTCCATAACAATATGTAACTTCATAGATGTCCTCTATTCGTAAACCAATGAATACTCTTATACACATTGACTGGCGTCGATAAGAGCGCGAAATGTACCTGTTTACAGGCGACAAGCGTGGATTTTCATAACTAAAAAAATGGCATCGCTCAAACACAATAATACATTACCTGGCAATAAACCCAGTTACATTATTTACATATGACATATGTCATCATCCTACTTTTATCAGTTGTTATTATTATTTTAGTATCTCTGCTGTGGGTGTTTCATAGTGTTATTAGGTT
>NW_019215390.1:0-14121 GCF_002532875.2 Varroa jacobsoni | reverse complement strand
CTGCGCGAGTTACAATTAGCTTGATGCTTCTGTTAAGAACCGTTGAGCGTATTGTCCGTCTCATTATTATGTGCGTGGTCCATCAGCTCCTCCAACCCATCTCGTGATGTTCTACTCCTGTATGTACGAACTTCAACAAAATGTCATTAGTTAGCTAGACAGCTTTTCGTTGGCTCCGGTACACAGGAAAATTGATCATTTTTATGCAAACCAGGTGAAGCCGATTTTTAACGTTTGCTTCCCGACAGTATGTTACGTAAGTTATTCTATTTTGCGGACAATAATATCGTTCTTTGGGTCGGTTAATCGTTACTTTCTTTCTATTCGCATTTACCTTTAACCTAACCTTTACATGCATTTTTTCAGGCAGAACTTGACTAGTTGCACACTTACACGCATTTAAACTAAACAACTTCATTAACGTGTTATCTCAACAACGATGGCGAGTATCAACATTTTGAAGAGTTTATCTCATTCTCTGGAGTAAGCCTTAAGTACTCATCTTTGACGTTTTCCAGACACCAAAAGCAGCATACTCGCTTGAGCGATAATTTTTTTATTTTAATGTTATGGTACCTACGAAGCAATCATTCGGCGTCCGTTAAAGGCCCACGCTTAGCTTCGCGATGACGCTTGCGGTGGCGGCCGCAGCTGTATTTCCACTGGCGTGGGGCTGACTTGGAACTGTTTTTCTTCCTCGTTTAGCTGTTCTTCTTCTCATTGTAGTTTGTCTTTACCGCAGCAGTATCGCTCGCGACCATTTTTTTCGTCTCTATCTTCTTCGGTGTCGCCGATATGAAGCATGATCTACAGCACGCTCAAGTTCGTTGACGGTATACATAACGTGACATTTCTTCGTTAGCTCTGCAGCGACGTTCGAGAGAGACCAGAGAATTATCTCGTTCTTTGTAGGTCTCTCGTGGGCCATATGCGTTGGCGGTGGTATTCGTCGGTATCTAATTTGTGTGCTGGTCTCTGTCGTTTTCCCCTTCACCAGCTTCTTCACTGTTGCTTTTCAATCGTTACAAAGGCGACTGTTGTTGGGGTATTATAGCTATCGTCATCGTTGTTGATACCTAGATGCTTGGTGTTATCGCGTCCCATAATGTTCTGCAATCGCCCTAAGCCGCTCCGCTGTCGGTCGTCTGGCGCCTTTTGTCACCTATCTACAGTTCCATCATCACGCTATAAACAAAAAGCACAACAAATAGAATCGATGACTTCCCCTGTTTCAGCTGTTCGGTCGATGCAAAAGTGCCAGATATCAGCGATGTTGAGCAACTACGATAGATTGATAAACCCGCTCGGACGTACGCAATGGAGACGAGATCGATCGAAAAATATTGTGATCTTGTAGCTTTCCGTACTTGCAACAAATATTCAGTTCAAATATGACGGGTCCATGGAAGAATATTATTCCAAACGTTAAAAGGAACATCGGCATGCCCATCCATGCAGTGAAAAGCTGTTAAAGGGCAAAAAAATATGGTTATAGATTTGCCAACAAGTAGAGTCCTTGGGACTGACAGACAAGATAATTAAATTGACTTTCTAACTGTGTTGATCCTGCTGTCTTTCCCTATAACGGTAAGAGTAAAGTGTACGGTTTCGAACGTAGCCAATACGTTTTAGTCTATAGATATTCCTCTTCAAGTAACTTGAATAGCTGAATTGACTGCTACTACTACTACTAGAAAAAGGTATCGTCAGCAGCAGCTATGTGGGACGTCGTGATCCTGTGAACACAATGTTTTGATCAGATGTTTCTGTAATCTTTCCGGTGCTATTTATGGTGAAAAATGGCTTACTCATTTTTCAAATGGTAACAGAAGCAATTCCAGTTGTAGTGGTCGCCGCTGTAGGACATCTTCGCCGAACTTCTCCTATCGAGCCTTCGTCTGTTTGCCTAGTGGAATTGAGTTAAGTTGTTCGCACTCGGTTCCTCCGTCGAACAGCTTTTTGTATTATATACGATGGTCAGCAGTAATAGCAGTAAGCAGCAACGTATACGCGTTGACGATAATACGCATCTAGCCCACGTAAAGTACCTGTCTTTGATGACCAACACAGCTATTGTGACCAATATATTGATTCATTGATCCTTGGGCCCATAACTGTAAAATCTGACTCAGCTCAACAACTATAGATTGTCTAGGGTGGCTTTTGCTTGGACTTAAGCTGTTTTTGCTTAAGCTTCGAACAATGCTTTGCCGGGCCCGCAAGTGGTTAATGGCCTTTGCCAATTTGCAGAACTCCTACTGCCCGTTGTACATATGTATCCATAGCTGCATAGTCCATATGTACGTAAATACGTACGTATGTATGTGTCTGTAATTCAGATTCGTTAAATCATCATCACAAGACGATCCGCGACATTAAATCGAAGGCTTTCCACCAGCTGTTAAAAACGAACCGCAGGCTGCTTAGTGTTGCATTGATGCGGTTGCGGCTATGTCTGGCGTGTACACTGCGTCCGAACGTATACAGTACTGACGCATCATCCTTATGAGAGTAAGATAGAAGAACAAATTAAAGGACAGCCATCCAACTTCGTTGCATTTCTCAATGTTGCTGTTGACGCGTGTGACGTGACGGTGACGAGCGGTGGCGACAGCAGCAGCAAAAGCTAATTACGAATACCGGATTACCGCCCTCGTGCCGTGCTGCCGATGCGCCAGGACACGTCATGCCAAACAAAAGCAAGCGTTCCGCTTTCAGTGTCTGTGTTTATGGTTCAGTGTAGATCTGTGTACGCGTCTATGACGAAATGGAAATCACGTGCGTTTCTAATTGAATATTGTTAAATATGAAGAACGTCGACAGGAGCTATTTGAATGTTCTTTGTTTGACCGTCGACTGGTTGTGCTGTTCCAGCAATAACGCTGTAGTTAGGGCTATATTTTTTTTTTTATATATGAAACGCATCTTCGTTAATTTTTCATTTAGATATAGTAGAAGTAGATGTGCATGAACATCTTTGTGTGAACAAGGAATTTGCTTTTTTTGTGCTCGTTCAGCTTGTTGCACAGATGTGTACGACGCGCCGCATCTCAACGACAACAGAGTCATGCATGGTGGTTGATGATACAGGAATACTCAGCTGGTACCTTGAACCTTGAAATCTGCCAAACAACTCGACACCGGCGACCTACTCTGACGTTTTGTTGTTGGAAGTTGCGACTGTTGCGCCTGTCGCAACTGACTACGATTCTACAGCTTCGACAACACAGCATATGATATTATAGCGGTTCCGTGCAGATTTTGTTTCTACACGCGGAGAAATTTTGTGACATTTTTGGACTACACTCGTACCCTAGACTAACAGGCTTGCCGACTCGTCAATGCTAACATTACCTGTGTCGTCCGAAACAGTAGGTACGGCATACGGTATAACGCTTCAGGCATTTATCTAATATATAAAAATATAAAAAGTACGATGACGATGTTCGACGCCTCACCCTAAATTTAATAATAGTTTAATAACGGCAGCTGGTGTTGGCAGTGGTTAAGGTCAAAGGTCATTTCAAAACGTCTGTCTGAAACGTATTGAAAAATTATTTTTGACAGCCGAGCAGTACCACGAATATTTAGCTACAAGTCCTTAATCGGATGTATTTATTCAGTTATAAATCCTACAGATAGGCATAATCATCAGCTACAGAAAGGTCCTTGTCCAAGCTGTCTCCTTTTCCGGCCACGTCCAGTATTCATAATAGTTCAACAATGATCATTCGTCTGTGGATAAGTGGGCTAACCAAACGATGCAGCCCGAACCCCGTCGTCCCCTATGAAGTCCCTATGCGATTGTGAGTCAAGCTCAAATGAACGATTGACGTTGCTTTCCATTGGTCCGCTGCTGCTGCTGCTGCTGCTCAGTCCTGATGATGATGATAGCTATGACAATGTTGCAATTAGGACCGGAAGTCATCGATTCTAGACGCCTGCGTATGTTCCTTTTCTTTTTTTCCGTTTTCTCACTAGCCGTTCTTCGTGTTTACTTTCGTAGCTACGGCGGTTACTGCAACCATTCGTGCGGCGGCAGTCATGGCGCTGTTGATGCTTTTTTTGATAAGCAGAACTAGCACCAGCATCTATTCTAATAGTAAGTGAAAAGAAAGGTATATGTATGCTTATAGAAAACAACATGGCGGCCGATAGCCGGCGACCTGCGTCTGCCTATCCGAACGCGCGGTCGAACCAGTCGTACGTCGCCCGTTGACTGCGCGATCTGTGCGCGGGATCGTGAGAGGCCCACCTGTGCCTGAACCACTGGCTTACACCTTGCTACTGCTGGCCTTGCTGGGTAGAAAGCTATGGACATGATACAACATCCATGTAACTGAATAATAATAGGCGGCTCCAATTAGTCAGCTAGTTATACTGTAGACAGTATAACACATACGTAAACTTTTCAAGTGCCGCTGTGCCCACGTGGTACTATTGACGACGACAGAGTGTACTGTCGGCGCTAGGCGTCAAAAGGTCTCTTGGACGAACCCTGAACGGTAGTGACATACAAATATAATATATGAGATAATTGGGGGGAGTGGCTAGTCGGTGCTTTTTTTCTTTTACAAGTTCACTGCGCGTAACGTGATGCATTTACGTAACTGCGCTGCGAATACGTAATTAAATAACAAATGAAGGGTTATATGTACTCAACTAACGCCTATTCGTTATGCTGTCGTCATTATCAACAGTAGCTACCGTGTTCGTGTCAAAAAAACAAAAACTTTTTTTACTCCCTCTATTCATCACTATTCTACTTTTCGATTATTATTGACATTCAGTTGATATATGGCTGGCGATAAACAGAGTAGCAATTAGAGGCATTTGCGTTGGCACTGATAGCTGCTAGTATAAAGCTATACAGTAAACAGACCGAAACATTAAAGAAGACCTGGCTAAAGAAAGAAGGGAAATGGAGGCTGCGTTTGGGGCCCAAAGAAGCATCACTAATGAGGCATCGGTAGATCCTATTATATCACTGTAGAAATGGTGTGAAGTTATTTATTGTTCTCCAGAAAAAAAATGTCGACAGACAACGATAGCGTATAGAAGTATAACAAACTAAGACGGTCATAGAATGGGCGGGTGAGACATAAACAGTTGGTGATGCTCGGTGTTCGAACCTGGTTGCTGACTTAGTGAGCAATTGATGGTCTTTTCGTTGCCATGTAAACAGATAAAACGAAAATCATTCTAAATGAGATATTGGACACCCCATCCCCTTCCCCCCACGTCGGGCCTATAACTGACGAAACAAAGAGGGCCGTTAGAATACTTATTGAGAGGAACGAAATCATTAGGTGAGCAATCATCTGGTGGCCAAGTGAACACGCAGAGCTACAGCAGAAGGCAGCTTCATTTGGTAACGCCTTTGCGACCTCGTCTACCTCACCCAACGAAAAGAGAATTAAGCTATTTTGGCGAAGTTAGCAAATAGCTACTAATTGTAATGGGCACAAGAATTGGCATGGAAATAACAGCCTTAAAACACCCGACCGTTATTGATGGTGCTCATCCACTAATTAAAAAGATCTACAGTAACTGTTACTATAAATCTGTACATATCCGTTTGAAAAGCCCGTTTGTAACGCGTTTCACTAATTTTTCCCTATTGTCATAAAAAGTGGCGAAAAATTGTTTTTCGGTGTCCGTGCTAGAGACTGACAGAGGCAAAAACAACGACGACACTGACTGACAACCCCAAACATCGAAACCAACAATACCGGTCACCGCAATAATTCCTTCCTGACTGTTCGGCATTCTTCCAGCTACTTGGCTTGAAATAACCGTAAGCCTGCCTGTCTGTCTACCCATCTACTAGCCTGGCACAGCCTTTTGGGTGAACCAGAAGCACCTTCTATTCGTGTTACCTCGCGACCGCTACCGGATGTTTGCCTTCGAACACTACGGGAATCGCGTATAATACGTCTACTTATATCCGATATGTTGGAATCGACTGATTCAGAGACTTATGTGGTCGTGACTCTGATAGTCAGCTTTCCGTTGCAGTGAGCCATGCATCCTGTTGTATTTAACAACTTCATTTTTGAGGGTATGGGATGTTACGCTATTAACGATTCGGTACGCAGAATTATCGTTGGCACAGTACAATGCCTTCGATCAAAAAGGTCCAAATTCGATTCTTGCGGAGAACGGAGCTCGACAATGAACTGTTTGCAGTCCAAGCTCATCGCGGAATTCTGCCCAGGCCAACCTCTATATTATTTTGCTGTCCCATTTATTCGGAAGGAAGAAGATGTGGTGTTATCTTTTACTAGCATTTCCATCCGACCTCGTCGTATTGTGCATAGGCACCAGTACGATCCTTGCGCTAAATTGGCTTACTTCATTCTCCCCATCAACACCGATGAGCTCTAGGTAGCTACTAAGCACGCGCTTAATCCAGTAGAACAACGTTCGCTGACCCGAACAGCAAAGGTTGACGAAGCAACGAGCGACACTCAAGGAATTGCGAAAAGGCTCTCGATGTTCCTGTCGCCTTCCGTTGCCTGCTGTTAAGATGAGTCCTGCCGGGTAAAACGCAATCGCGGCCACGTTCAATGAGTCATCTACGAGAACCGTAACGAAAGAAGAAGACTTTTGTTGCCCAGCTGTCCGCCGTAGTGGCCTCGTCCTCGTGTGGTTCAGATACCTGTCAGCCCGTTAGCAGTAACCTCTACCTGCTTCCGACTGTCCTGTCTACGATGTGTGGCCTATCTCAACTAACGGAACAGCCGATCAACAACGGCATTGATTGACCGACCGACCGATGGCGAAGCAGCTAAGGCTTACGCTCGATATCGCAGGAGTGTGCCGAGAACCATCACTGGCTTTGACCAGCTGGCTTCACGTGCAGTTCACCCAAACCATTCCATCGTACATAAGTAGCTCCGTGGACCCATTGCAACACGCGGTGAAGCTGGCGCTCTACGAAAATGCTCTCTGCCGGCGGTTACAGTGGCGTACCTATGTCTACTAGCATTTGCATCGCTCGCACGGTTAATGGTACATGGGTCGTTGCGGGCATTGGAGTGGTTGTTGTCGTCATCACTGCGGCTTCTATTGATGCTTCTGGCTGACAGCAGGGCTTCATCGACGCACCGCTGCGCCGATGAGTCGGTGTTCACGGCGTTGACTCCGCCGTCGAGCTCAATGGGTCAAGAGAGCTGATTCGTTCCTCGTCGCCGAACGGGCCAAAAGCAGCGGTAGCAACTGCAATGGTCGCTTGGTTGCCTTTGGTAGCACGCTGGCGATCGGTGCCTTCGATTTCTGCTAATCGTATCGAGCCGGGGAATTCGTCGGTGAAAACTTTCGGTTACAGAAGAGAGACTGGCTTTTCATCATTTCGAGGTTTTTTTTTTACTTATTGCCATTGCAGCGGCCGCCGCCGAGGCTGCGGCAACGAACGACGCTACTTTTAAATGTTGCACCGTTTCCATTGCGTATCAGCCGCCGGTTAGCTCTTTGTGCTTGTCTGCAATATGTACAGGTAGCCATTGAGCGGCGTCAATAACAGCGAAAAAACGATGGGAGTACTAAATGAACCGCCATAGATTAATGCAGTGAAACGGGTAAAAACGGGGTCGAAAAACAGGAAAAAGAATAGCAACAATAATAGCGATAACAAACGGTCATCAACATCCTTCGATGCAGGCGAATCTACGCGTCTTTAATATGAGACGCAACTCCATGGTCTCGTCTTTTCCAGAGAGGAATAAAGGGCTATTGTTATTTGAACTGGATTGTAGTTTGGCAAAGAAGTGTTGGGGGGAGCTACCTAGCCAACCACCTCTGATTTGTTTTCGGTAGAATTAGCAAAATACCCATAGATAATGGAAAATGTATTGATATAATAAAATTATGAGCTTCATACGTTGTGTCACTACTCTTGATCGCCTCCACTTTGGTTCCATAATATCGATGTAGTGCCTATATTATGGTGTCCCAGCTGCTGATCGTTGAGGTGGTTGCCTACGCACGATTATCGCGGGCGATCGAATTTTATTGACCAAAAGTTTCCGGCCATTTTAGCCTCGAAGTTACTGTTTTTATTGTGGTGGTATATTTAGTTCAAGAGTGATTAGTACTTAAAGCCAATGTGTTAGACGAATATGCCACAGGTAAAAAGTTTGTCGTTCTCGAGCAATTTGTCTATAATACACTTGTCAACTAAGGGCCTGGTCGTCGCCTAATATCTACCATGTTCTATATATATGTACACACATATACATATGCGGCAGTGGATCGGGACGATTACGTTGTCGAATTTTCCGGGCGGCTTTTTCGTTATTTTAAATAGTTTCATCACTTCTCTTTAAGTACGTCTATAATAAACAGGTATCTAACATGTGTAGCGATATCGCTGTTGCCGCTGCTCTATTTCGAAGCTATTTCTTATCGTCAGAGAACGAGCTTTGGCTATTGTTGATGTCTGCGATATCCTGTTTAATAGTGTTATTATTGTTGTTGTTGTTGTTGTTGTTGTCGTCGTCGTGATCGTGCTCGTTCTGGTCACACACGACAATGCGGTTTTTTTGTTAATATTTACTTGGCTCCCAGGCTCCGTGCGGCTACTAACCCGAGTTGAACAGTTGTGGTAGTCATAAGCATAGAAGGTCTGGTCGGGAGCCAGCTACGGCTGAAGAAGACCATCGCCGTTCAATTGACTCAAGTTGATTCACACCGTCGCATTTATTCAACGATGCTGAGTCAGTCACAGTGACGGTGGCGACGGCGGCAACAACGACGAAGAACCACGGAGATCACAACGACGAGGTAGATGACGTTGGCAACGCAAATGAAGTCTCCGTCCGAAAGCTGTTGTAGCTGCAACCGCGGTCGCCAGCCAAAGCTGAACCGTTTGAAGCTGCCTGACCTTCGACCTCCTCCGTCTAGAAATAGTCACCGCTAAAGCAGCAGCAGCAGCAGCAGCGACAACAGCATCGTAAATGAGGTTGTGGTCAAATAACGAAACTTCGTCAATTGCCGTTACGGCAGGCAGCCTAACTGACCAAGTAACTGCTCTCGACTACTTCTACTATCTGTGTGTAATTCCGCAGCTACAGCTGTTGCTGCTGTTATTGATGTTGCCTTCTATTGAATTTAGTTCATGTTTTTTCCTTCAACTTTTCCTCGTTTTTCGTTACCGCTTGTCACGCCCTGCGTGCCTGCCTGCCTGCCATCTTACCGTAGCCGTCGTTTTTCAATTTTCTTTCTTTCGGTCCTTTGCAGCTGCCATCGCTGCTGCTTCCGCCGCAAACTTACTAGCGTTGTTCCTCTATACACTATCCTGTGTCGTCGTTTTCGCTAGCTCATGACGGGTGATAGGCAGCGCTGTTGCCACTGCTGGGGCGGACAGCTGTTTAGTCCCATAACCGCTTCTTCTTCTATTCATGCCCATTGATTACCGTTCCACTGACCACGATTAGATGGTCGGACGGTGCTTCCACACGATGCCGTTGCTGCTAGTGTAGCTAATGCTGTTCTTGCAGTTTATCGTGTCCTATATATATATACACACATATATATAGGGGAGAGAACTGTTCCATCTCGAACTTTGTTGTTAGATCGCTCCTACTTTTTCGCCGACGCTTACCGTTGGTGCCGATGTAGAGGTTGCTGCTGCTGCTGACTGCTGTTTACCTTTTCAACGGTTCGCTCAACTTTACGACAATAGTAGTAGAAGAAGCGGCGCTGCGGGCAAGTTTCATGTATATATACATATATATCTAGCAAAAATAGGGAGAGAAAATAGAATGACACGAAACTTTCGAATCAGACCTCGAATGTGGCTTGTCATGCTCGATAAGCATTGGCCGGTTATGTTGGTACCTCGATCGGTTGGTCATCGGTGATCGATGGCCAATGCGGAAGTTAGAAAAAAAATGAAAGGCCGCGCTACGTCTTCTACAGCCATCACCGCCTGACAATGGCTAACCACTGAGAACGAAATTGTCGCTGACATACGCCGCCTGTCAATTAAATCTGTTGCGTCGACTTTTGTGTTGTCTGTTGCTGTAGTACATTGTAATGTTTAACAAGAAACGTTAGAAAGTCGTAGTAAGCCTACTACCGAGACTATTCGACGCACCCTCGATCCCATGCATCTGTTGGAGATACAAGCGGCTATCGAATAGACCGGCTTTTGCTTGGCTAGCGGCCGACGTGTTAGCCTACAGTACGAGAAGTCATAATCAAGGTTAGGTTTATTAGTTGACGTTTACTTACCATGTTGAAGTATGCCGATTTTGACATTGGCTGGCTGGCTGGTCGTTAATTGCGAATTTTTCTCCTTCTTTCTTAACTTGCCCATGTAGACGCCAAACAGTACATCGAGTGAAAACGACACTGTAGCTCATATTTAGATTTCTATCAATGAAGCTAAGACATCGTCTGGGTTAGAGTTGATCTTTAAATGGCCACCGTAAAAAGTTTAAGTCTAGGCCACGCGCGCAGGTCGAATTCTGCGATGCCGGCCCCCAGCCAATCTACGAAAATCAGGAGCTTCCTCGGCGTCGGTCTGCAGCGGCTGTGCGCATTAAAGACTGGACTGTGGCTTGTGTAAGTGTGTTTTTTGCCTCGATTGTATCCAATATGCTAATCAAGATATTCACAGACGTTTCGCAATTGCAATATCAACGCGAACTTGCCACTCAAATGTGGGCACGCTTGCGTCAACGAAATTCTACCATTCTACAATTGATTTATTCGAATTTATATAAATATGAGGGCTAGATAACGAAGACATTATGGGCCTAAGCGCAGCTCGCTCGCCTGTCTGGCTACAGGGTCTGAACAGATAGAAGTGGGTGTGACCGATCGACATGTGACCTTGTGCACACAACGTAAATCATCTCAACTTTTATTCTCGGGCATAAAGTTATTTTATTTTCCATTATAGAAGTGGCCTGCTGCGACGAGACGTTCGCCAACTATCAATATGCCAGCCAACTAATTGTACGCTAATCAAAACCAATGCAGTCAGAAAGTTGGCAAAAGGTGTACTTTTTTTTTTCTCCATGTATATGATTTTCGGACGCCTTTAACGGCAAACAAATAATATTAATTATTTTATCATATACAGTGAAGGTAGACAAAGTAAGAGATTATTCAAAATTACAACTCACTGACGATCTACGCCTGATTCGCAAAAAAGACGTCACGAGACTCGAAATCTAAATTTAATCAATCCCGAGTAGGTCTTTGCATTACGACACGTCCTTGTTGACAAATAATACGAAGAGGAGGGCCAGAGAAGAGTATCAATACTGGCCGCACGTGTTCCATCCGGGAGCAGGGATAGCTTCGTGTTACGTCGAGCGCTCTTCATGTCTATCCTTCCCCTCCTAGCTTGTCTTCCTTGTTCAGCTAAAAAGGCTCTGAACAGCTGCATGACGCTGAATGAACGAGCGGTCGCATGGTATCGTCACGCTATTAAGTAGCTCTTGAGACCCGTCAGTCTCGCCACTTGGAGACGCTGCCGCTACTGCGTTCGAGTGATTGACATGTTAAAATAACGATGACTTCCATAACTATTACAGATAAATATCAGTTCAATGAAGCATGCTCGACTGGATTAGTCAGATCAGCGGCAAAATGAATCGGTGTTTTTCCGTGAACATGACGTTGTAAGTGGCTTTCAGCGGAAAGACACAAACAGAACTGTAAAAGAAAATTCAATTAACGTTTACCCGTTTTGTACTACGATAATTTCACTCATTTTCACATTTCATTTCATATTTTTTGAGTTTCTTTTTTTCAGCAAACTTTAAAAGCAGCTTAATGTTGACTTGTTGACTAAGGCTTGAGCTGAACGAAATGCAGGCACGTTACACAGGTACACACGGAGATTCGAGGCCGAGCGATGACTGTTGCTTATTTTCTCCTCCCTAGCCGCAGTGTGTTTTCTGTCAGGAAGCGGATTCTCTCAAACCAACGATTGCTGATAGGTATCGAATAAGAAAGGGCAATATGACCAGCGTAACGGACAATGGGAGTCTGGCTTAAGATGAAGTTGGCCAATGTCAGTAATGGCATGGCTAGCATAAAAACCGAGAAGCAGTCGATGAGACGTAGTGATAGGTAATTCGGCAACAATGATCCACAATACACAAAAGTGAGCGACATTTCGCTGCGGCTGCCGCGCCTGTCGCTGGCACAGTTAAAGCTAGGACAAGCCGCCTCGCATAATGTTCTTGCAGGACTGCTCAATAGCGTTCCCCGTTCGTTCAAAGCAACGGCAACTACCGAAGGGGCAGAAAAGTAGGAAAACTACCGAAAAGCCAGCAAGCAGAAATCAAAAGTAGGACAAATGACAGTCCTGTTTCTAGTCGCACTCGGAGGGTTAGAGCCCGTCCATTGTTGTTGATCTTGCCGGAAGGGTTGTGACGTATTTTCACGAGAACGATCACGACGATGAAGATTATAATGCCCACAGAGGCAATGATGGTGAGTTTTGCGGTAACGCTTTAAAGAGAAAACGGAGAATGGTGATATGTAAACAAGGCTGATAAATCCTTTTCCAAAATGAGGTAGAAATTAGACCATGATTTTTTCTGGCTAGCCACGGTAAATCGAGTGAAATGGTCAGGACGACTCATGGCATTTACGATGACGACAAGCGATTGTTTTAAACAGAAACAACGACTTTGTGACAGTAGAGAATCATCGTCATTTTAGCCATTGCCTGACAAAGATATCATAATTTTTAAAGAGCGTTTGGGGACAATGTACAGTGGTGGAAGGTGACCACAGGAATTCGATGAGAAATACGCAGAGTAGAGGAGACCGTCTCACTAAACGAACAGTCAGAGTAAAAGATTGTTACCTATGCTATCGAACGAAAGCGAACTTGTTTCGTTTGCTCTCCGTACGCTTGATAGTCACTCATGATATTATAGTAGATTATTATTAATCGTCTATCGTCGGCGGGTCTTTTCGATTGCCGCTGTTCAGACTAGCAGCGTGACCGACGACAGAGAGAACATACGTCAGTCGGTTGGCAGTCGCCAGCCGTGACAAAGCCACAGACAGCAGAAGTTGACACGGCTGCCTGTCTTTCAGTTATCGCATATCGACATGGGCCAAAGACAAACACTCCGGCAGATCGAAGCTATGAAACGATGCGAGTAAAGTTGCAGTGGTGGGCGGGCGTGACAGACTGCTGAAGAGCTGATATATATTTCAAGAGATAGCACGAATATTGTATATTGATGCATCGTATCATATCATAGATTATATCCTCCTAGCAGATGCCATATTCGAATTGAGAGCTAGTGTCTGGTGATGATAACATAGTCGTACAAGCGGCAGTTGAAGTGGTAGCTTTCGTATGATGCCTGCCGTGTGTTCAGCCGGGTGTAAATCGATGGCAATGGGTCAAAAGACAACGTCAGTCTTCGTCACCCATCGGTCACAGGGCGGAGCGGCCACAGCGTGTTCCGGTTCAAGCTCTTATAGACTATTCGCTGTTATAATCTTACAGTAATAGAGCTAGTTAGTCGTTTATCTTAGGAGCGATAAAGTCAAAACCCGTTCTAACCCGTTTACGCCATGATATTGTCACCTAGTAGTGAGAGGCGACGGAGCCTTAAACATCTGAAAGGAGTTCGAATTGCTTATAACATAAATCAGAATTGTCGCACGGTTTCGACCGGCAAAATAGATGGTGAGAAAGAAAGATTAAGTCCTCGAAATTCATCAGACTATGAAATATCGCCGCAAGTTACAGGCGCAGTTACTTTACAATTTACGTTCCAATGTTACAAAGAAATAATTCAGCAGTGCAAAACATCGTTGTGAAATCTAACGAAAGCCCAACGGTGACAGCTGTCGTTATAGTATGTGGGCGGAAACTGTGATTAGTCAAATTACCAATTTATCCGTCTCTGTTCAAGATGTCCGTGTCGGCTACACACAAATGTGGCCATTACATACTACTACTACTACATTTGACCACACAAGTGTGGTCAAATGTAGTAATAGTAGTAGTAGTAGTAGTAGTAGTAGTAGTAGTAGTAGTAGTAGTAGTAGTAGTAGTAGTAGTAGTAGTAGTAGTAGTAGTAGTAGTAGTAGTAGTAGTAGTAGTAGTAGTAGTAGTAGTAGTAGTAGTAG
>NW_019215389.1:0-14122 GCF_002532875.2 Varroa jacobsoni | reverse complement strand
GCCGTATGTGGACCTTTAGGTTTTTCGACCACTTTTGGGGGATTTTTAACTGTTCTAATTTAATTCCATTAACATTGTTTATATGTAGCATATTTTAAAGCGATACTTAGACGAATGTAAGCCGGCCGATAGGCTTCGGCTTACTAAGGCTGCTAAAAATGCAAAAAATTAACATTCAAAAAAGTCCAATAAGTACCTTGAGTACCGAATCGAAATTGCAATGATCTTCAATGGTAGCTGTATTGATAATTATCCGTTTAGTTACGATGCTTATTACTATGTTTTGTAAAATATCTATAAGTTAAATGTATAACACGAGAATCAGGGTTCAATTTGCCCTTTTTTTCAACAGTAACGTTTCAAGTAGAAGCATTCTCTTACGGATTAGAAATGTGAAACTGTTCTGCTAAATTCTTAATTCAATAGCCTTCCAAAGAATCATATTAGTTGTTGGATTTATTCATTATAAATATAATAATTATTATAAAAAAATTACCTCGCGGCCGCTAATTTAGACCCAGTACGTAAGTGTTAAGCTTGATCGAGTACTAGCTTTAATTCGTGTCTTTAGGGTCAATGCGTAGAGCTTTCAAGACCCATACCAGATGACACTCGGCAAGCTTGGAAATGGCACATGACAAAAAGGTCATCTGGGCTAACTATTGAGACTACCACCAATTTTGCCTCTGTTTGAAGGAAGAGTGGATCAGCATCGATCTCTAGGATCATCTAAAGGTCCGTCTAACTCGGCCCTTTTATAATATTGTCTTTGTTCACGCTCTTGAGAAAAATGTAGCTCGCTACTGTTGGCCTTGACGGAATCCCTAGGACAAGGCCGACATTAAGCAGAATATAAAAAGATTAGACCGTGGACTACAGGCCACAGAATATGCGCTTCGTAGAATATCAGAAATGATCCCTTATAATTTACAACTAAATTTGACCCGCATTTGTCCAACACAATCCCTGAGCACGTTATTATAAACTAATACTGGGCTAGCATTCAGGATCTTATCAATGTGTGCAACGTATGTGTTACAGAAAAATCGAAAGACGATAGAAAATGCGCGTTTAATGTTCACAGTGTTTCTACAGCGAGTATTGAAATGGTGACAAGTTTATATAAGAATGGAAGTCTATTGAAATCGGGTTCTAAGAAACACAACAAATAAGAGGGTAGAATATCATACCACCTATATCTTTGCATAATATGCTGACCCGATAATCAGCCTAAGCATTGTTGCCATTTCATGTTGTTCCGTATAGTTTTTATGTGCTACAAGTACACAATGTGGATACTAGATACGTAGACCACTAAATCTATTTAATTATTTCGACATCTCATGCTACATAAAGGAATCACGCGTAGTTTCAGGTGATTTTCGCAAGTGATTATAACTGAGTTCACTAAAGTTCCATTGTCGGTCAGTATGCGCGGAATCTTATTATTATTTTTTTTTTTTAAACAAGTTCTGCCTTTAATTAGATGTACTGCTAAATGCGCCTTCGAATCACGTACCATTGAACTTAGTAGTTAAATTTAAAAAAAAAAAAATTAGAAGCTATCCAGATATCATTTAGCTGGTACAGCTTATCGCTGCAGTGTTACCTTGTAAGACATAATATGGGCGTACTCATGGATAAAGGCCCTTAGTGACTAATCATGATAAAACTCAAATCGTTACGACACTTGGAACAACACGACCCTTTTTTCTGCTTGATTTTCGAACTAGTCGATTGAATGCATAGAAGAGCTCGTGTCGTATTCGATCTACTTGCAAATAGGTGCGTACTTTTACAAGCGACTCTGACGGGCTCTGAATGTGAGAACTTTCGAAGTACGCGTCGCTAAAGCTCGACTGCTAAGTGCATCAGTCAAGTTTACTTCTGGAGGAAATGGGTTCAAAAGAAAAAACATTTTTAAGTCTTGAAAACCAATGCCCAGTAGTGAAGTTTTTGTTTTCACAAAGCTAATGCAGTGCGCAAACGTTCATTAAGAAATTGGGAAACACGAAAGGTGCGAACGTTTCAAGAACGGAGTTTGAAGTGTTGGAAGCCACAGAAGAGGTGACCAGATGTCTGAATCCGAAGGACAAGAACATATTACTGCAGTCAAGGAGGTCTCTTACCAGAACCAAGCTTGGAGTCCAACGGTTCTGTCGGCTAAAGCTTACATTTCACAGGTAAAGTACTACAGAATCATAACCCAAATAGTGGAAATGCGCAAAACTGAGGAAACATGGGTCCGTATTGAATTGATTCCAGGCCAGTCTGAAATACGCGTGCTATATTCCACGCGCAATTTGCGGAACTTTTATCAACAAAAAACTCGTTTGGCGTATAAACCTATACAGTCGTCATAGACGAGGCATACTTCATTATCTAACGCCAGTAGGCAAGAGGTCAGGCGAAAGAATGGCTTCGCCTTGGAGAGAAATCGACTTCGGTGGGAGTGATGAGTATATTCGTACATGGGGTGATAGTAGTATTTGTAACGGACCTCAGAAGCATTTGCTACGAAGAAGTACTCTCTGGTAATGAAACTGTGAATGCAGAGCGCTACCTCGGGTTCCTCGAGAGAGTCAAACAGCATTGGGAAGGCAATCAGCACGCAGTGATTTCCCAGTGACAATGCCAGACCTTGTAGCCGTGTCCTACTTCCTGCGTGAAGTAAAGGAACCTCCAGCGTAGTCTTTTACCAGCTTATTTTTCCGATTTAAGTCCGTGTAATTACGGAGGTTTCCACGTCTTGAAAAGGACAGCTGATGGGCAAACATATCCCGCTATCGATGTACGCAGCCATAGATAGAGAAATTAGATCTGGGAATGGCAAGTATATAGTGTTGTTCAAAGGCTACCAGAGCGTTGGGACAAGTGTAACAGATAAACAGTCTCTCTAACACGTATTAACAAACAAGAATTTTAGCCCGACTAGGATAGTTGTTCAATTTCAAAGGGCGCCGGACCTACCTGCAACAGCTTAACACCGAGACGTTAGTTGTCTTTAAAAAAATCTGCTTTTAATGCGTCACGGTCAGATTCTAATAAATTTTTTAGGTACACTTTTGTACTATTTCGAATCCGGTTACTGTCACGGCATCGGAAGGCCGCTATGTGTGGGCCACTCATTTATAGTAGATCCTGTATTGAGAGGAAGCAATTTCAAAGAACACAAACTACATAATGCTTAAATTTATGCGAAGAGAAATATATGGCATATTATACTCGAAACTTTCAAGCTTTATGAAACAGCTATAAAACGTAACTCAAAAAAATACCGAGAGAGAATCCCAGCAACTGAATTGAAGAGCGGGAAGAAGTACTGCAGGCTAAATTTCAAGTAAGCTCTTTCTAAAACAGGACTTTTATAACGTTTTAATTCCCAATCAAATACTAGTTTTATAAGATACAGCTTCCGTAGATGGTGCAGGTGAATTTCGTAATGGTTTAGGTGGGACGCGGTAATCAGGGTTACTTGAAATTTTAAAGAAGCGTCGTTAATTACGACACATGAATAATTTGAACACCTCTAATTCTTTCTAACTGATTTTATCCAACCTATTATATCTAAAAATGGTACAACCTTATGGAAAACAGCTCCAGTTTTTCCTCATGATAAGATCTCAATCGCTTCCGAGTACATAACCGATTGCTTTAGAGGATATATTTAAGTCTCTGTGCACCTTTTATAAATTCGATTTGAATCGCTCAGATTGACGATTCATAATTAAGTAAGCATATCTTGAAGGGAACACGTTATGGGCTAAGTTCGTTACGTGCTAGGAACCAGCTGTCCGACCGAGTGTTTAACGACGATACCGCACGTAAAACTCGAAACGTGAAGAGGGACAAGATATGCGTTAGCATCGCACCTATACGTACTTTAGTTTACTAGAATCTCCCCGAAGGAGCTATTATTTTGTAAATATGATTGACTAACTAGCGGCTACCTTGACTTAAGGCAGTCATTAATCAAACTATTGATTTTTCGTATATTTTGTAGGCCTAATGTAGTGATTTAAGCAATGCGTCGGATTAAATCAATCTTACATCCATCAACATTTTTATGCTTATAGGTTTATACCGGCTTTCCCCAGCTGCGGACCTATGTGCAACTGTCAAGGCTTGGGAGTAGTTCTTCTATAAAAAGGAGTGGATTGGTAGATTAGCTTGTCTCCTATGCATTACAGCAGCATTTCTCCTCATTGATGAAGACAGCTGAGCTGGCCAACAGGGTAGAAATCGATCGAAAATAGCTAAAGATACCAAACGTAGCTTCTGAATTTCCCGCCACGATTTTTATGTTTGATGTATTTTCATTTAGACATCCAGCTCTCGAAAGATGATATAACTAATTGGATACGTGACGGAACTTTACGAGCGAATCCCTGTTTTTGTATTGCAATAGATCTAGCCTCCCGTTTGGGACTAAATCTATTCAGTTTTTGTTCAAATGTCAGCCTGGAGTTGTTCCAAAAATCCTACAGTATTTTGTCTCCGCAAGATACCCAGTCTTAAGACCTTGACGTTATCTCTTAATATTTGATGGGTGTCAAGGCTTTAGCAAATCTCACATCTGTCTGTTGGGGTACTATGATGTTCTAACCTCGCGAGCAATTCCGGAGACGTCTAGAAACACCAGGTGGCTCAAAAACGCATGCTACTTTTATTCGCAGTATTATTTTTGGGTTTCCCGGTTGGAAATGATTCTACTCACAGTTGATATATGCGCTTTAGCAGATCGAACCTCTAGAGAAAGGAACACGATAAATTCTGTAAAATACATTTGCTCATAAGTGGGTATTTGTTTATCAACCGTTACAATTATTCGACTGAATCAAGTGGCTTTTAGTGAAATGCTAATAAGACGCATTAATAAAAAAAAAACTGTTTCAGTCTTGAGACAGGCTAAACAGAGACGCACATATCAAGGTTCTCTTTTCCTTATTGTGTTGGCCAGAATCCCAGTTTTTTGCCGGATACGCACAAAGACTGTCTTATGTAGAATGTCTTTGGAAAATGACAACGTGAAATAAAGATAGACCGATGACACTAAAAATATCAGCAGGTGAAGCGTCTGGGGAGATGGTTTTTTTAGTCCAGGGAAGCTATGAATCCTCAAAGTGAAGCGAAAGTGTAATAAATGGCAGAGACTGCATTTCGAATTTCCTATATAGCATATACGGGCTTGAACAAAATAAATGTCAAATCCAATGGGATCGCCTTCGTGAAGGCAGTTAAGGTTAAGCAATGTACTCTAGGCGAAGGCATCGCGAACAGAAAAAAAAATAGCTCGAATCCATATCGGCCATTAAAAATCAGGTTGTTCCCTAAACACCAGCATCCTATTCTGACAGCTGTTTGACTCATTTTTCAGGACAGAGTTGAAATATTGACTGACTACTATTGATCCTTTCCAGCTCTTCTGTCGAATCTTAATTCCAGGTCCTCTTTTCCACCTCGGATTAGGTAAGTCTTTCGCACATTCTAGGGACCACATGATTCCTCTATTATAGACAATATTACCATACTATCGAGTACACTGATACTGATAGAGTCACTTTTTGTAGTTGGTAGCGAAGTAGCCGACAAGAAATCTGACATACCCACCCAAAAGAGAAAGCTTCTGTGTGCGATGGTGTAGATGGCTTGACACCGATTGACAGTCAAGTTGAATGAAAAGGCTATGTCAGAACCGATTCGATCGTTTCAACAAATACGTTCAAAGGAAACTGCTATGAAGCCCGTGAAATTTGCCGTTCTCTTTCCGACGAGTACGGTCGTTTGCTGGAAAAGAGGCTGACGTTTTATATGGAATTGGAATACATCAACAAAAGAGAGATAGACAATTGTTTAAACAACTATAGGACTGATTATAGGTTCCGTTACGTAAACAGATCTCTATGCCCGGTTTGAAAATAGTTGGAGCACATGTAGGATGCTGCATTTTCAAAGAAGAGATTGAACAAAAGTCCTCGAACACATAACCTTCCGAATCTTAAGCTTTACCTGCTGCCCAGCTTCAACATCTGCTTTACTTCTCTTTGATAAGAACAATTGCTTTTCTTTACAATAATAATTAGTAGCTTAAAATGATGTCCGTTTTCGAGCACTTCGCAGGTTCCACTCAGCGCATGTACTATTTTGCTGGTACATTTTTTTCCTATTGCCTATTTTAGTCAGTCTTAGATAGGGGCTCAAGATTTGGTATCAGCTATACACGGTCGGTCAAAATCGACGATCGTACGGAGTTCTTTGCATTGATGCCCTGTAGGCATTGCGTTGTCTACTTACGACAAACTGTTATGATACAGTGACGCTTCAACTTGCAAATCTATGAACTATATATATAGTACACACTAAAACTATACCTCGAAGCAAATGTCTGTCGCTAGCTTTCGTTAGAATTAATTCTATTAACAATTGATGATACATCGTAAATACGTTACATCGCAGACGGTTGGCATCTCTAGCCAACGTAACAACCTGCAAAGTATGACCAATGTAACTGAAATCCCTCTATGTCCAGACTCTATGTCCGTAGGAACAGTGTCGATACTGCGTGACAAAAACGAGTTATACGCACTATTTATTCGTGCCCGGGGGCCGTCAACGTGGCCCCTATGTTTTCGTCAAAAGGTTTTCCGTCATATTCCCAAGGTGACCTAGGATTTCTTTTTGTGCTATATTGAACAATGATTTAGAATTATTAGAATAATTAAAGGATAATTTAGAATTTACATGAAACTTTACAGGTAGCACTATTATTAGGTTACTTTGTTTCAAAACTTTTCCGAGTCAACCTGTTACGGCATCAGCAAGGTAGATCGTAATCATAGCACTGTTACTATACTCAACAAGTGATTTTACTCAAGTGTAAAACGTACGGCTGTCGCACTATGGGTCAAAAGCACGGTTCGAAATTAATCTTAAACATACCAATAAAGGTAGCATAAAAGTGGAACGCCGTTCCGTTTGGTTTATCCATGCTATCAAATGAATATAATTGGTAAATTACGCTTCTTAGCTTGTATCGTTCGGCAAAAACGATCTCTAAAAGTGAGTAAGGTAAATGTAAGCTTAACATACTTCTAAAGTATGAATGTAAATGTACACACATATAGAAAACCTGCACTGAACGATATAGCCTAATCATTCGTCAAGTTGGCCTCTATGAAATCTGTTAACCTCCCATAAGTATCTTTTTTAGCCCTATTAGTTCCTATTAATCCACAAAACGAAGCTCTTGGCTGGTACATTTCAGTTACGTTCGGCAAAATCGCCTCGCTTCTCTCTAGCCTAGCATACGGCTCGAATACTCTATGTCACGATTGAGCGTTCGATTATAACCTTATCAGCGGCGGATCCGTCGGGCCGCATCTGGCAATGCTCGAGTAGACAAAGCAGCGACTCTGTTTGCCAAATCTTCAATCTTTCATTACGGGCGAGTTCCTGCGGCGGCAAACTAGTGGGTGACGAGCAAGACGCGTCTTGTGCTGAAAGGACAGGGGCCGTGATCTCAAGGATTTATTACTTTCTACTACTATTTTTGCGCAATGACCACTACCAATGGACGGCAAGATATCCGGTGAGGCTTGTCGCGATAGGATTCATGGCAGACATGGACTTTTGCAAAAGCAAAACGGACCGTCATACATCTATTGCCTGCGTCTAGCCGGACTTCAAGAAACTGTTCCGGCTGAGTTTTTGCCCTACTCTTCACGGTTTGAGCTGAAATCTTTACTCCGCATGGACGTATGCTATGTCCCTTCTAAAGGACGTTCTGAAGAACTGTTTTCCACCCTTTCACGACTCATTGTATATATGAGCGAGACGAAAGTCCGTCTGCGCATGGCCATAATCTATAGCATCCATTTTATCCAGATGTTTTTCCTCTTATCGCCGCACCCAGCTCATTTCGAATTCCGAGCCCTCACGCTACAATTTGTCCTATCCTCTCATCTCCCACTCTGCGAAATTCTTACTACAAACGGGCCTAGGCATCACAATCAACGCGCTAGTCGACTACTTTCTCTATGCAATATATTCTATAGAATTTAATCACTTAGTAAATCTGGGTCAGTTTGCTCCTGCCGCCGACGTCATCCTGACTCTCATATCCCCCCCCTCAGAAACTCGAACAATTGTCACTTAGGAGTCTCTCAATCCAAAATTGAATCACCGGGCAGTTATTTATAGCTCTATTGCCCTATGATCGTTCGGTTACATCTCATATTTATGACTTTTATTAGATGTTATGGACTCATTCACTTTCGCCGCTTGCCTATTTCTAGAGTTGACGTTGATCCCAATCACACAGTAACCTTTCTGAACTACATAAGCGGCCTCACTGAAAAACCAAGGAAAAGAGGAGCTTTTGTAGTGGGAGAAGGGCAGAGAAAGATCAAAAGAAAGAGGAAGTTTATTCGAGACAGCGGGACTGCCACACAAATGATATCACTAGTTTTTGGTCCCTTCCCTTTCCTTTGTCTTCCTTTTTCTAATCAACTATATGGCCTCGATCGTTGCCAATTCTACTACTCGTAGCCTATCGTAAATTCATCAGTCAATGCGGCCCCCCCCCCCCCCCCCCCCCGCTTTTAAGCACATTTCAAAGCAAACATCACACGCTAGGTATCCGAGCCGAATGTGCAAACATAAGGATGTTTGTAGGACACACGAATAGCCGGTTCTCCTGAGTTGCCGTTCAGGCTGTATGCTACAGGCAGCAGGCGACGTAGCAGAGTAGCGTTTTGCAAATTTGAAACGGTGCCAATCACTCTATTATGATTTAGCCACGCCTCCAGCGTCCACGTTTTTTTCCTATTCAATCTTCCCAAACATGGCTAAAGCCCAAG
This sequence comes from Varroa jacobsoni, assembly GCF_002532875.2. Lineage (NCBI taxonomy): Eukaryota > Metazoa > Arthropoda > Arachnida > Mesostigmata > Varroidae > Varroa > Varroa jacobsoni. The sequence goes on along the minus strand of NW_019215389.1, from coordinate 5,264 downwards.
CGTTACAAAAAAATACAAGACAACGTGTACATATGTTGTCTTGTATTTTTTTCGTCGTTGTATTCGATCGAAGAATTTCATCGTTGCATTCAGTGGTAGATACGTTGAACATCCTTGCATTTGACCGCAGTACACTGCCGCATGGCCAAGCAGCGTTCTTCAGTTTATACCTCAAGCCGTTTACATCAGTCGTTCTTGTTGTTGACGCCGAAATGGCGAAGTAGAAAAAGGTATGATCGAAGAGGTCGAAATCGTTGACTCCGCGTGGTTCGTCCACGTTCTGATCTTAGCTTATAGTTCTGGTCCTGCTTATGCAAATTTCAAAATGGAGGAGTTGCAGGGCTTCGCCAATTTGTTGGCGATCATGTCGGAAGCTCTAACGGCTGTGTCGAACGAAATTCACGAGCGTTACTGGCTGGAATTGCTCTATCTAATGTGAAGAAGACTAACAAAGCCTACCCGGACGGAAAACAGAAATTGTCTGTTTTGTAAACGTGGGCATACGCTCGCGCAGCAGCTATGCGTTACGTTAACCACAACAATGTAATGGTAATTATTTGCATTTTACTTGCTCCTGCTCTAGTTCAGAGCGACGTCAAATGGCGTTAAACGTTTCTTTCGGACGGCGTTACTTCGGGGCGAGTTATTCATGGATTGATTATCGCTACTGAGATAACTTTTCGGTTAGCGCACTTTTTAGAGGCTTTCCTATACATGTGTTGAGCTTTTATATATGCCCACGCGCTTCCCAGTGTCTTCCTACGGCTATTGGCTAACTCACATCCAGATTCGGTACTTTCTCCCTCGACTTTATAAAAAATTCTCTTCTTATTGACACATGTCACATGACTGTGGTGCAGCGTTCAGAAATTCAGTATTATTCCTAAATAAAACTTCAAATACACTAATCAAAAGCACTTCCAAAGAATCCAGTAGCGAATTCTACAGTTTGTGTAGCATCCATCATGACCTCATAATCATTCAAACGTAATTGTTAAAGCTAAATAGCTTATACAATTGACAGATAATAGTCCGTAGTTGACCGACATTTTGTAAAGAGTTAAAATTTTCAAAAAATTGTTCCTATCTAGTACCAGTAATTTTCTACCTTTTATAGATATAATTGGTGAAAAATACATCAGAGTAAACGAAGCACAATTAGTACCTCAAAACACAGAGGAAGAGTTCATTAAGCAATGGCCGGCAAAGAGCGTGGATGTCTCAAATATAACGTGTCGTGTTTTACGAGCGCACGATGGTGCATTGGTAATGCGTTCATATAGTGAGCTTGAGTGCATGCAGGACTGGTATTCGTCCTAGGTAACTTATCCATAATACGAAGTCGTCCCGTAAAATTGGCCTGTTTAGCAAAGCGTACCTGATGATTCGACTCTCAGTTTAAACCGAAATTGCCGGCCGTTTGGTTCATGAGTATCGAACGAAAGGTCTATATACGACGTATTCCCGAGAACATTGTTGGCTACCATCGGTTTACGCAGAAACGTATTTACGTTGGACTGATCCGCTACTAGTGGCAATCTTTTTGAAATGGTGATGCGGTCAATGAAGGCAAACGGCAACGACCGCAGATGGTTCTATTAAACAGGGTAGCGATTGATGCCACAATGAATCCAACGATCAGTCGAACGACGCACGACTAGAGGTAGCCGGCACATTGGAGCTATCAGCATTTAGTATAATACGTGCGCAAATTATGTGCATATAACCGAATTCTAATATGCGGCGTATCGACATATATATAATAATCCACATATAGAACAGAGATAAATAATCAGTGAAAATTTATAATAGCAAAATGAAGTAACCAGGAGAAGTGAAGCCTCTCTAAACTCGATTACTAGTCACTACGAAACATGAAGTGAATACGAATATATGAAGACTATTCCATCGATGAAGGCAGAGGAATTACATGCTATCGGATTGCCTGTTAAAATATCACTTGTTTGAAGAGTATCTGGCCGAACAAACTTTTGGACATGGATATGGTAATGGAAGATCGTTACGGAGCCCAACATGATGGAATAATGATGACCAGAATGAACGACGACGGGAATTTTTCATCATGGGCTAAGCTTATCTAGAAATTATCTATGATACTTGATTGAAAAAATTCGCATTTATTTTTGTTGTTATCAAATATTTTCTTAGTTAACCTGCTTCTTTTCTTTCCAAGCTAAACCTTTAAATACTTCCCAATTCGAATTTTCATCGACAAACGACCCTCATATTCTAGAGACAAGATACGAACTCTGGAGTAAAACTTACCATAGTAGCAGTACATTAACTCCGTTCTCGCCTGGCTAATCTAGGCTGAACGGACAAGTAACACCGTTTGACAAAGGCGTGGGTAAAATATTTTAGGCCTAATGCATTTTCGACTGTTTTACCTAATTAAATCTGTCAAAAATAAATAACGTAACTATTTGCCACACGCCGACTAAGGCCGACGTGTCAACTCTGTGGCCCTGCCGTTGTACAGATAAATTGCCCCGCTTGACTTAAACCCCAACAGAAAGGCTGTTACTATAAACGGGAATAATCACTACAAGTGTAAACATAATAATCTCTTTTTAATTTTCGTCGCCTGACAGACTACGATGCCTAATTATTTTATATGGTTCTTGAGGGTCTACCCTGTTTCTGTTCAATAATGTTTGACTAGAACATTCAATATATTATACGAGCACACTGGTGGTTTGAAATGACATTTCGACCGTTCTTGTTTAAAGTAAAATATAATATAGTATCATAGAAAGTGAATAAAATATAAAACGGCAAGTAAGTAAGATAGGTTGTCAATGGTAATGAAGTAGATATGCGCCTCATCTAAGCGCTTCACCCTAATCTAAGCTGCTGTAAGCCGACATTTATTTTCGTAGATTGCTACGTTTGTTTTTTTTTTTGTTACGATATGTTTGCAAACGTTCCTCTCTGCTTAGTCAGCCGTTCCGTTCGAAAACGCTGTTGGGTTTGTTCATTGTATTTAGGTAAACTTGGCTCCAGAAAGTGGGGTGGATGTCAATATGCAAATATGGCCAGATTCGACTATCGCTGACTGCATTTTGCGTATATTGATTCAGACGTAATGCGCGCGATGATAACATGAGTAAGTGATTATGAAGATGTTAAACACCAAGACGAGAGGGTCGCCCTTTGAGGGAGGCAGCGATGGGGAAGCGGTAACTGGCCGCCTACAAAAACTGAGGCACCACGCTGAAAGCAACGGGATATAGATAGAAGTAGGCAGCTCAAGAAAAAGGAAGGCTGAAGGCCTCAGGCTTTGGTCTCAGCTATTTACAACAAAGTTTTCTGACGTTGTTCGCCTGCAGCTGCAGCAGGGCCTCACGAGACGATGCAGTTTAAGTTTCGTTGGGCAACCGACAACGTTGGAGGAAATGGGGAGGAAAAAAACCGAATGAGAATTTTGCAAAAATGCAAAGTGCGAGAATGAAATATAGCAAAAAAAAATCAAAACAGAGGCAAATAGACATAGGCGGTCTCAGTAGTACCCGTATCTAAAGCTAGTGTAAGAGACGAAGATGGGCTAAAACGGACAAGTTGAAGGCTAATGTACAAGAAAAGTAGTAGTTGAGAACCAAGGATGACAAAAATGAAAGAGAGGCAAAGAGGACTACGTACTCGTATCGTTGTTCTCAGCCTTCGCCAAAACCTTTTTTTATTTCGTGTTACCTGTTGATCACGCTACATATATTGCTGCTTTTCGGCGTCTGCGGGTCGACCTGTGTGAAAGCAATCCTAAAAGAAATAAAGGGTTTTTCCGGACTTGATCTGCCATCCAGCTTGCAGGCAATGAACAGCTCACGGTTCGAGCTGTTTCAAGAGAGTGTCGCGTACTACACTTCATATTACGTGTCACGCGTCTTTAGGAGCAGTAGGAAGACCGCATATACACCACCCCTCTTATAGGCACAAATTCCACCTAACTAATCTGGAACCACTGTGTCATGTAATCGCTGATTTTTCAACCCGTTTGTTAGCATGAAAAGCGTCTCGTCAATTTTTGCCGTTACTCCAGTAAGGCATTTTCAGTTTTGTTTCACCTTACCGCTGTAGATTACTTTTTAATTCATAGAAGCTGTGGCTTTAGCCCTATAAGAAAAAATGATGGACCTGAAAAGAACTACCCTGACGGCGGTACATTGTAAAGCATTGTAGAATTTGGTATTTTAAAAAAACATGAATTATAACTTTGGTTAGATATATATGTATCTACCAGATATGGGTGTATGGAACTTGCCGGAGCAAACGCCCTGCTAATCTAAAGAAGCTTAAAACGAAAGTTGTATCTGTTGAGTCGCCTGCAAGTATCATCCAAACACTATTTTGTCTGTAAAAACTGCGTTTTATCACATCAAAAGTAATTGTAGTCTAAAAAAAAATCCTAATGAATAAAGTCTAGATCCAATAATACGAATTCTGCATTGCTTGAAGCTCGCTAGTAATTGTCATGAAAAGTCAAGAAAAAAATATTCACTGACTGAAGGATACCAGGATTCTAAGTGGTCCTGCCGTGACCAAAGAGCAAACGGTTGCGAAGAACATACAAATTCGTCAGAGGACTACCTTTGAAGCCGAGGGAAAAAAGCAATAAATAATTTCGTAACCAAAAAAGCAAACTGTCTATGGAGACATTCGCGGGTTTTCCTCAATGTAATAATGGGCTTTTGTCGTGGAGATTGTGCACCTGGTTAAAAAATCTGGCTCGTTTACAAGCTTGACGCGCGTTAAACAGTACTTATTTTTTGAAAGGCCAACGGATGGAAACGTTAACTCACACTGAACGATTAAATTGTCAGGTCGAACTCTAACAGAGTCATTGATTTGGGGAGATTGCTAAATGATTATCAGTAGTAGAACCCCTTTGTATTGACCTCATAGAGCCGCAGCAATTTTTTTAATAGAGTGAATTAGGATTTACGCGAAATCTGCAAGAATGAAACAGCATGAACGTCTGATTCGGCATTACTAAGAGTTCAGCATTGCATAAAACTGAAATTTTCCGCACGTCATTTAGAGCTACTGCTTACTTTTTGGACCTATTACCTATAATTAAATGACTAACACCTGTTTTATTAGATATTCTCAAAACAAATTCTAGAAATATACGAAATGACGAATTAAAACCCACCCTCCTTAATGAGATATCGTAGTCGTATAGCCTATGTAATAGCGGTACTATGGCTTCAGTTTATTTGGCAAAATTTCCAGCCAGACAAACTAAG